>NC_042996.1:19496831-19796831 GCF_901001165.1 Salmo trutta | reverse complement strand
ACTATAATGTAGCTACTATTTTAGCCTAGCGGTTTGAGAGGCGAGCAAGCAACCGGAGGGTTGCCAGTCCTGGGTCTGACGGGAGCTGGTAACTGGATTGTTGATGGTATCAAATCATAGATGCTATTGCCTGCCGTTGTGCCCTTGAGCAAGACACTTAAACCCCCACAACAGCTCCCCGGCTACCCCGGTGTGTCTTTTGGAGGGGTTGGGTTAAAAGAAGATGTCACATTACCGTTGGAGCTTGTGTGCAATTGACCAGTTAAGTGATCTTACACATCTATGGAAAAACTACATTACAATATGTTTTTGAGCAGCAGTCTTATTTTGGGAAATGCAGTCCTATTTGGAAAATTCAAGCAGCGTTTGAGAGCGTTTGGCATCTGGAAGACTACAAGTCCCAACGATACACAACGCAGTCGTAGACTGGTGGGAATGGCTTATTTCAATGGTGTCTATAATGGGACATTGCATGACTTTTAACAGAGCTGGTAGATAGCTGTTCCATTAGTTTATCTCTCTAGAAAGGTGTCAATTTAGCTTGAACATGGAGGCCCTAATCCCCTTATAAACAAGCTTCAAGATATCTTCAATACGGTGGGAGCAGACATAATACAGCTGCCCCAGATAGCAGTCGTTGGAACCCAGGTAAAACCCTTCCCCTCGTAGCTGTCAAAATAGGGCAATGCTGCTAAGCTCTTCACATGACACTGAAAGATAGCTACATACATTGTTGTCTATGCAGCTATTTTGTGTTCGAGGTTTTCATTATGTTCGGCAAAACATCAGGATTGCTGAAAATGAGCCATTGAACTTGAGTGAGCGTGGTGCAGTTAAAAATACACCTCTTTCTGTCTCTGTTTGTGCATGAGCCAGTTGTGTGGCTATTATTGGTGTGCATGTGTTGGTAGACAGCTGGCATGTTCCATTTGACCCGGGCAAAGCCTGCTTTTTGGCAGCAGCAATTATGAAGAACTCTCTGTCAGTAACTGTGGGACAACCTTATGTGCCATATTATTTGGTAACACTGCTGTTCTCAGATCTGTCCTTATGTGAAAGCTGTTAACCCAAGTCCATGATGTGACATACTGTGATGCCTGTCTCCAGAGCAGTGGGAAGAGCTCTGTGTTGGAGAGCCTGGTTGGCAAGGACATGCTGCCCAGTGGGACAGGTGTAGTGACCCGCCGGCCACTCATCCTACAGCTAGTCCACGTGGATCCTGGAGATGGTAGGAAAATGATAGATGAGAATGGTATGTAGGCCTACCTGGGATGGAATGCCACCATATGTGACCACACTGACCACTAACTGTGTGTGGTGTGTGGTGTGTGTGATTCCTCATTTGGCTCTTTGGGTATTTTCAGACCACTTTGTGTCATTGTTTCTGACCTGCCACTCATGTTGTTATTTCTGACTCAGCGTTTTGCACCCCTTCACTCCAATTGTACCAGCCTATTTCATACTTCAGCAAGTCGTGAAAATCAGAAGATCACACGCTTGCCACTGTATCAGGTTAAACCCAGAGAGCTGTTTTTGAAAAAAACACAGTTTTGAAAATAGGAGCTGAAACTTTCTCTATCTCTTTGACTGCAGACCCCACAATGTGGACAAACAGTCAGCTACGCAAAGGTCTTGTCTGTTGGGTTTTTGTGTTTTCCTATACATGCCTCCTTTGACAGTTATTAGGGACCTGTAGACCAGACCGTCCACACCTGAACAAGAAGTCTATCCAGGGTTATTCCTTAAATGATTGTGATCATAGAGATCTTATTAATATAGTATTCTAATCATATGACTGTAATCCTGCGTGGCTCAGTTGGTAGAGCATTGCACTTGCAAAGCCAAGAGTTGTGGGTTTGATTCCCACTGGGGCCACCCATATGTTAAATGTGTACACCACATGACTGTAAGTTGCTATGGATAGAAAATTCTGCTAAATGGCATGTATGATACATTATTGATACATATTCCATTACCTTATTTTGGTTAGGTGAAAATGTATATCTAAACCGTGTGTTATTGTATTCCACAGGCGTGGAAGGAGGTGAATGGGGCAAATTCTTACACATCAAAAACAAGGTATGACTTATCTCAAACATTTATACTTGTTGCTACTTATGATATTCTGTTTTCTGTGTTGTTGATTGAAGAACATATACATTAACAAAGCTGGTCTTTTCAGATGTACACAGACTTCAGTGAAATCAGGCAGGAAGTCGAAAATGAAACGGAAAGAATTTCAGGTACTAACAAGGTAAGACAATCACAGTGTAATTATTTAGGACTTAATAAATTGATCTCCTTCACATCATACATTCCTAACAATTTCAACAAAGCTAGTCATTGTTTGTCCTATAGGGGATCAGTGATGAGACAAATGTAGTCATTGTTTGTCATTGTATTTCCTATAGTGGATATGGCCTTCCCTGTAGCTCAGTTGGTAGAGCATGGTGTTTGCAATGCCAGGGTTGTGGGTTCGATTCCCACGGGGGGCCAGCACAGAAAAAAAAATGTATGCATTCACTACTGTAAGTCGCTCTGGATAAGAGTGTCTGCTAAATGACTAAAATGTAAAATGGATCAGCAATGAGACAAAGCTAGTCATTGTTTGTCATTGTATTTCCTATAGGGGATCAGTGATGAGCCTTGAAGATTTTCTCTCCTAATGTGGTGAACCTCACTCTGGTGGATCTACCCGGCATCACCAAGGTAACAGTGACTAGAGATGGAGATTAACTATACACTAGGAGAAGCTAGAAGCCTAGCAGACATGCAGGGCAACTGAAACCTTGGCTGGAGCTTGATACACTAGAAAGAATCAGTTGTCAGTTACTCCTCTGTGTTTTGTGCTCCCCCCCTTACAGGTCCCAGTGGGCGACCAGCCTAAAGACATAGAGGTGCAGATCAGAGAGCTGATCCTGAAGCACATCTCAACCCCAACTCCATCATCCTGGCTGTGACCCCTGCCAACACAGACATGGCCACCTCAGAGGCCCTCAAAGTGGCCCGTGAGGTTGATCCCGACGGTCAGTACTGGGTTTGAGTTTTTTTCCGCTTATTTAGTTGATGGTGACAGTTTGGATGTCAGGGTTTTTCCTGCTTTGACCCTCATTTCAGTTTTCACATCAATGTAAAAGGGCTATAATGCTCATTTTCATCCACAGTATTTGGGCAGCCACTTATGTCTCTCTGCGACTGGTAAAAGTGTATGTTGTGTACAGTATGTTGTGTTGGACTCATTTCTCTAGTCTTTTGTTGTGTACAGGCAGGAGGACACTGGCGGCGGTGACCAAGCTGGACTTGATGGACACTGGTACTGATGCTATGGACGTCCTAATGGGCCGGGTCATCCCTGTCAAACTGGGCCTCATCGGAGTGGTCAACAGGTCTGGCGTTATACTCTACTGTAGCGCATTACACTCACTCCCAATAATAGCCTCTACTCTATCTTACATAAAATGAACATCCGCTGAAATCTGTCTTGTGTTATTGTGAAGCCGACATGTCTCTGTTTCATGCAGGAGTCAGTTGGACATCAACAATAAGAAGTCAGTGAGCGATGCCATCCGAGATAAACATGCTTTCCTGCAGAAGAAGTATCCCTCTCTCGCTAATCGAAATGGAACCAAATATCTGGCCAGGACTCTGAACAGGTGAGAATATTATTGTTCCCTCCATAGTGCAGTTAAGTTTTACATAAGCACATCAGCAATGGTAGTGGCAACTACAGTAGTGCCTTGTAACAACACTTGCCAGTCAAGATTCTTAGCTCTGATCAGCCAAAACGGTGGTCAGCCAAACAACCTATGAATCACAAAGTGCAACCTACTTTATCTAATGACACTTTGAGATCTCAGATATTGTGCCCATAGAATTGCAACTACTAGAATGGAATTCTGTAATAGGAATTTGAAGGTGAACAAAAGAGAAGAGCAGTCTTTACTTTTACTCAAGTATGACAATTGAGTACTTTTTCCACCACAGCAATACCCCATAATGACAAAGAAAAAACAGGTTTAGACATTGTTGCTAATTTATAAAAAAAAATGTTTTAAAAATATTACATTTACATACGTATTCATATTGCATTGTTGAAGTACCTTTGGCAGCAATTACAGCCTTGAGTATTCTTAGGTATGACACTACAAGCTTGGCACACCTGTATTTGTGAAGTTTCTCCCAATCTTCTCTGCAGATCCTCTCAAGCTCTGTCAGGTTGGATGGGGTGCGTCACTGTCCAACTATTTTCAGGTCTCTCCAGAGATGTTCGACCGGGTTCTAGTCCGGGTTCTGGCTGGGCCAGTGAAGGACATTATAGACTTGTCCTGAAGCCATTCCTGCATTGTCTTGGCTGTGTGCTTAGGGTTGTTGTCCTGTTGGAAGGTGAACCTTCGCCCCAGTCTGAGTTTCGGAGTGCTCTGGAGCAGGTTTTCATCAAGGATCTCTCTACTTTGCTCCGTTCATCTTTCCCTCGATCCTGACTAGTCTCCCAGTCCCTGCTGCTGAAAGACATCCCCAAAGCTTGATGCTTCCACCACCATGTTTCACTGTAGGGATGGTGCCAGGCATCCTCCAGACTTGATGCTTGGCATTCAGGCCAAAGAGTTCAATCTTGGTTTCATCAGACCATAAAATCTTGTTTCTCATGGTCTTGGTCTCTAGTTGCCTTTTGGCAAACTCCAAGCAGGCTGTCATGTGCCTTTGGCTGAGGAGTGGCTTCTGTCTGGCCACTCTACCATAAAGGCCTGATTGGTGGAGTGCAGCAGAGATGGGAGAACCTTTTCATAAGGACAACCATCTCCACAGAGGAACTCTGTTCTTGTTCACCTCCGGGTTCTTGTTCACCTCCCTGACCAAGGCACTTCTCCCCTTATTGCTCAGTTTAGTGGTTCCAAAATTCTTCCATTGGAGATTGATGGAGGCCACTGTGTTCTTGGGGGCCTTCAATGCTGCAGACATTTTTTGGTACCCTTCTCCAGATCTGTGCCTCAACACAATCCTGTCTTTGAGCTCTACGGACAATTCCTTTGACCTCATTGCTTGGTTTTTGCTCTGACATGCACTGTCAACTGTGGGACCTTATACAGTATAGACAGGTATGTGCCTTTCCAAATCATGTCCAATCAATTTAATTTACCACAGGTGGATTCCAATCAAGTTTGAGAAACATCTCAAGGATGATCAATGGAAACAGGATGCGCCTGAGCTCAATTTTGAGTCTCATAGCAAAGGGTCTGAATACTTATGTAAATAAGGTATTTCTTTATTTAAAAAATATATAATTAGCAAAAACATATAACCTGTTTTTGCTTTGTCAATATGGGGTATTGTGTGTAGATTTATGGGGGGAAAAAACGGTGTAATCCATTTTAGAATAGGGCTGTACGTAACATAACAAAATGTGGAAAAAGTCAAGGGGTCTGAATACTTTCTGAATGCACTGTATATCCTAATCAGCTGACAACTGTTCTGTAAACACCAGCCAAGAGGCTTGTAGGAAGTCAAAACAAAAGGCCAGTGACTTTGCCAGCTACTACAGAATCACAGTGTTCACAGCCAATACAATGATAATCAGTGTGTTCTTGTACCTTGTAACGGCTGTCGGGAGAGAGAGTAGACCAAGGCGCAGCGGAGTTAGTGTTCATCATGATTTTAATTAACGTAAGAACACTATACAAAACTGAACAAAAACACGACAGCAAAACAGTCCTGTTAGGAAATAATCTAACAGAAACAATTACCCACAAAACCCCAACGGAAAAACAGGCACTTATGTGTGACTCCCAATCAGCAACAACCAACAACAGCTGTGCCTGATTGGAAGCCACACGGCCAAAATCAATGAAACAGACAACATAGAAAATGAGCATAGAACGCCCACCCAATGTAACACCCTGGCCTAACCAAAATAAAGAACAAAAACCCCTCTCTATGGCCAGGGCGTTACATACCTCCAGTCTGGCGTCAATCACTCAGCAGATAGTTTAATCCATAACATACCGCATCGAGTCTAGTGACCTTCAACCCGAGTGTCACAAACAGAACACTGAAAATCATGTGTAATACAGAAAGGTAAATGTCACACTTAACTGAACATGAACTTTATTCATTTGAAATATTCTCACTACAGTTACCTACTGTATCTAATGAAACTTCAAGGTCTCAGATACTGTGCCCATAGAATTAGAACTACTAGATTGGAATTCCCATTCAAGTCACATTCAAATCAATGTTCTGTAAGTTCTATGATTCTAATTCTCCTGACCCTGCTAGGTTACTGATGCACCACATCAGAGACTGTCTACCGGAGCTGAAGACGTGTATTAACGTGCTGGCGGCCCAGTACCAGTCTCTGTTCAGCAGCTACGGCCAGCCCGTGGAGGACCAGAATGCCACCCTGCTGCAGCTCATCACCAAGTTCGCTGCGGAGTACTGCCACACCATCGAGGGCACGGCCAAGCACATTGAGACGGCCGAGCTGTGAGTAGTAGTACCCTCTCTATTCCACAAGGAGGCGCCGATGTGTGGGCAAAATGCCTGTGAAAACCCAGAGATGCACTTCATGTAGTATTACCTGTATTATGAAATGCTTGAGACGAGTAGCATTGAGATTTGAATGTTGGCACTATTCCTTTGATTCATAGTAGTACATCATGTCAACTTCATCTTTTTTTCAGATGCCGTGGTGCCAGAATGTGTTACATATTTCACGTGGCTTTTAGGCGAACTTTAGAGTCAGTGGATGCCCTAGGAGGACTCAACACCATAGATATCCTGACTGCCATCAGGAACGCCACTGTGAGTAGAAGTACTGAGAGGTTCTTCTTCTCTCCTTCTAACAACAGTATTGACTAAAGAGTGGGCATACCTTCGAACTGAGGAACGGATAAATAATCATCTGTCTTTCTCTTAATGCTACTTTGTCTGAACAACACACGGTACATGTCTGTCTCTAGTCTCTAATTTCTCTCGCTCTCTCCCTCTTTCCTTCTCTCTCTAGGGCCCTCGTCCGTCTCTGTTTGTGCCTGAGGTGTCGTTTGAGCTGCTGGTGAAGAAGCAGATGAAGAGACTGGAGGAGCCCAGCCTGCGCTGTTTAGAGCTGGTCCATGAGGAGATGCAGAGGATCATCCAGCACTGCAGCAACTACAGCACGCAGGTAGACACTGCGCACACACACACACACACACACACACACACACACACACGTGTGTGTTTTCCATAGGAGTTGTTGAGATTTCCAAAGCTCCATGATGCCATAGTAGAAGTGGTCACCTCTCTGCTCAGGAAAAGGCTGCCTATCATCCATGAGATGGTAAATTCAGGTTCAAACGGTGTAATCTGCACGTGGACTATTTGTATGCCAACTGCATCAGGTTATTGTATCACATCACATACAACTCTCCTGTTCCAGGTGCATAATCTGGTGGCCATAGAGCTGGCCTACATCAACACCAAACACCCTGACTTTGCTGATGCCTGTGGGGTCATCAACAACAACATAGAGTTGGCAGGTCATTACCGTTTCTGTTGACCTGAATTCTGTAGGATAATAGTTGTGATGTAAAAATAACATGATAATATATGTCATTTAGCAGACGCTTTAAGCCCAAGCGACTTACAGTCATGCGCGCGTACATTTTACATATGGATGGTACCAGGAATCAACTGAGCAACAGAGGACATTGTGTGCTGTAAAAGGGATGCAACTTTCCTCCGTGCCGTCTGTGTCCTGTAGGAGTCGAGGAGAAACCGAATGAGAGAGCTGCCCACTGCAGTCCCCAGGGATAAGGTAACTAACTAACCGCCGTACTGTGAATCTCTTCTATAATACTCTAAACAAAATGGCTCCCAAGCTCAATTTCTCCAGCTCTCTTTAATCTCAATATAATAATACCAATTGTCCCTGGCATTTTCTTCTTTACCTCTCCTGACGTCACAAGTCCCTTCTCCATTCCTCCTCTCTTCTCTTCCTCTTAGTCAGTAGTTAATGGTCCAGTCGGCCAGCCTCCCATTCCTACCGAGCCCCCCTGCCCCTGTGGACGCGGAGGGTGCCAAGGTGGGGCATGAGATGGGCATGCTCCGTGCTTCCTGCTGTGTGTACTCAGTCTGCTCCAGCCCTCATGCCCTCTCTTAACAATGTCCTCTCTGCCTTCTCCCTCTCTGTGCGTTTGAGTCTGGCTCTGAATTAAATAGATTGGTTTGCATTGTAATTCTGCAAAGCACCTTGAGGCACAAGTTGCTGTAAAAAAATGGCTTTACATCTGATTGTTTGTGTTGTGTGTAACCTCAGGTTCCCGGAGCAGGGCCCCAGGGGAACCAGGAGAGGACAGGGAACTGGAGAGGCATGCTAAAGAAAGGGGATGAGAGGGCCCCCAGCTCTGGCCCCTCCAGTCCTCCTAAGGGCCTTGCTGTCAACCTGCTGGATGTGGTGAGCGAATAATAAAGTTATTCAATTTCAAAATGCTGTGTGGTGCTCTTCAGGGATTGGCTGATGCTGTTGCCCCTCCCGCATCCTGTTCCCGTTGCCAGGAAGTTGTCTTCTCTGGAGCAGCGTGACTGTGAGTTCATCGAGAAACTCATCAAGTCCTACTTTCTCATCGTCCGGAAAAACATCCAAGACAGGTGCTTTCTGACACTGTCCCTCTCTCTTTGGGAAAGAGGATACCTAGTCAGTTGCACAACTGAATGCATTGAACCGAAATGTGTCTTACGCATTTAACCCAACCCCTCTAAATCAGAGAGGGGGCTGCCTTAATCGACATCCACAGTACCCTCCTCACTGAATCTGAGGACATGCCCCAGAGACGCAAGGAGGCTGCAGACATGCGAGAGGTTGGTACCTTAACCACGAACAGAGAGGATTGACACACACCCACCATTGGTACAGGAAGTAGATAAAAAAAGCAACCACTAAAGGTAGAACTATTCACAACAAGCTTCATAGTCAAGTGTATCTCATTGTGTGTCCACAGGCTCTGCAGAAGGCCAGTCAGGTCATTGCTGAGATCAGAGAGACTCATCTATGGTAAGGAGGAGAACTCCACTGAAGTCAATCTGTAATCTACTCATCATGTCTGGAAGACTTGGGATTTGCCAATATGAAGATGCACTGTTCATGGAAGTGTGTTGATACATGGTACTGGCTCACAGCTATGTTAAGGCTAAATACATATCATCGCTCACCTGTGTAAGAAACCGATACCTCATTAAGACATATCTGTACTGTGTAGTTAAAACCAAGAATGTTTGAAGGCCAAACTTGTCCTCTCTTCAGCTGTCTGAGTGTAACACAACAGGGAGGGATTGATGGATTGTTCTTTCTGGAGCCTAAATCAAAGCTGAAACTCAAACCTCAGTTTCAAACCCTGGCCTTCGAGTTGTGTAAATATTCTCCAGTTCCTGTAAATTTGATACTGCCGTCCCACTTTGTTTATGAAAATGTATGAAACTCCAAAATATACTGTAACCCTAAAGATCTTTATTTATTAAATGTTTTTAAGTTCTAATGTCAAAAGCACTGGTGCCGCTTACTATGTCATTTTAATGTCTACAATGTGCAGGCAATATGTGGTGCATCCCTTATGGAAAAAAACAGGAATTTCACTTTTTTTTTGTTATCTGAAGTTAATGTGATAACATGTGACAACCTATGAAGCAACGTTATCACATGAAACTACACGTGACCACGTGACAACATGTGACATGATCTCATGTAACATAAATGTGACAACATGGGGATGAAAAATGTTAACGTGATACCGTGAACATTTTAGCATGCGAAAACCCAAGTGTCAAATGTCATTGAGAATATTTTTGCTTTAAAAGGCATAATTGACATTCAAATGAAACAGTTCCGGTTTGCTCCAGAGATTTTTTTACAGCTAAGTGAAGGTGTTAACATTAAAGGACAGTACGCTGATTACTTGGGAAATCAACCTCACTTGGGATTTGAACTCACAACTTCTTGGTTGATAATTACCTGAAGTTTGTGCTGCACCACCAGGTCTGTGGACCTATGGGAGATTGACTATGCATACACTGAGTATACCAAACATTCGGAACGCCTTCCTAATATTGAGTTGCAGCCCCCCCTTTTGCCCTCAGAACAGCCTCAATTCATCGGGGAATGGACTCCACAAGGTGTCGAAAGCGTTCCACAGGGATGCTGGCCCATGTTGACTCCAATGCTTCCCACAGTTGTGTCAAGTTGGCTGGATGTCCTTTGGGTGGTGAACCATTCTTTATACACACAGGTGTGGAACCCAGCAGGGTTGCAGTTCTTGACACAAACCGGTGCACCTGGCACATTCTACCATACCCTGTTCAAAGGCACTTAAATCTTTTGTCTTGCCCATTCACCCTCTGAATGGCACACATACACAATCCATGTCTCAATTGTCCCAAGGCTTAAAATCCTTTTTTAACCTGTCTCCTCCCCTTCATATACACTGATTTGAAGTGTATTTAACAAGAGACATCATTAAGGGATCATAACATTCACCTGATCAGTCTATGTCATGGAAAGAGCAGGTGTTCTTAATGTTTTGTATACTCAGTGTATATTGGCACGAAAAATGTGTTGCACTTTGCCTATTTATCGAACAACTTGATGGTGTTATTTCTAATAAAATGACAGTGCTGCTGTTTTCTGATTTTAATTACTGTAAAAAACAAATTGTTGTGTAATTTTGTACCGCGACCACACTTGGGAACTGAAATGTCCTGCTTCACCACTATGTCTATGAGTCTGAAAGAGCCATGGTGACCGTTTTATTGGCAAGAATACATTTCTGGATTTTGCTAAAAGTTGCCCAGAATAAAGTCATTAACTGTCCAATTACCACAGCCAACATAACAGCAATGTAAATCGTGCAGTGCTCAAGGACATTTGATATATGTGGTCCCGTGTGGCTCAGTTGGTAGAGCATGGTGTTTGCAACGCCAGGGTTGTGGGTTCAATCCCCACGGGGGACCAGTACGAAAAAAATACTAAAAAAAAAATGTATGAAATGTATGCATTCACTACTGTAAGTTGCTCTGGATAAGAGCGTCTGCTAAATGACTAAAATGTAAGCAATGTAAAATATAGAGCATACCTGAATACTTAGGGGATTTGAACTTGCAACCTCTTGGTTGAATGCATCCATACTTATTGATTGGAATATGTATTAACACACTCTCAAAGAATAAGGATATGGTTAGAGAACAGTGTTGTTCCCTGGTGTACAAAAAACGTAAACTTCACAGGTACACATATGATTGCACAAGGTACAGTTTGGTACCTTGCAGGTATAATGGGACATTTTTCCAACCAATATTTGGAATGTAAGGTACAATCACTGTGCTTTGATAGATGGGAGCATTTCATTGTAGGGCTCACTTGCATATTTGGGGGCATGGTCAAATATATATGTATTTGTGGCAACCATCGGTAGAAGTTTAAATGTCGGATGGTTATGCCACGTCAAGTTGAGCACCTCTAACACCGTCTGTTCTGCAAACTTTGTAATAGAATGTGTCGGTAATGAAAAGAGGTTAGTGTGCATTTTGTTGCCAGAATTGTCTGTGAATTTGTCATGTCTTATCTGAAAACCATTTGTCAGTAAGTTATTGTAAGATTCACAATAACCTAACTGGCAAAACGTTGTCAGTAACATACAGGCAAATTGCTTTCAAATCAAATCAAATCAAATTTATTTATATAGCCCTTCGTACATCAGCTGAAATCTCAAAGTGCTGTACAGAAACCCAGCCTAAAACCCCAAACAGCAAGCAATGCATGTGAAAGAAGCACGGTGGCTGGGAAAAACTCCCTAGGAAAAACTCCTGAGAAAGGCCAAAAACCTAGGAAGAAACCTAGAGAGGAACCAGGCTATGAGGGGTGGCCAGTCCTCTTCTGGCTGTGCCGGGTGGATATTATAACAGAACATGGTCAAGATGTTAAAATGTTCGTAAATGACCAGCATGGTCAAATAATAATAATCATAGTAATTGTCGAGGGTGCAACAAGCACGTCCGGTGAACAGGTCAGGGTTCCGTAGCCGCAGGCAGAACAGTTGAAACTGGAGCAGCAGCATGGCCAGGTGGACTGGGGACAGCAAGGAGTCATCATGCCAGGTAGTCCTAGGGCTCAGGTCCTCCGAGAGAAAGAAAGAAAGAGAGAATTAGAGAGAGCATATTTACATTCACACAGGACACCGGATAAGACAAGAGAATACTCCAGATGTAACAGACCCCCCGACACATAAACTACTGCAGCATAAATACTGGAGGCTGAGACAGGAGGGATCAGAAGACACTGTGGCCCCATCCGATGATACCCCCGGACAGGGCCAAACAGGCAGGATATAACCCCACCCACTTTGCCAAAGCACAGCCCCCACACCACTAGAGGGATATCTACAACCACCAACTTACCGTCCGAAGACAAGGCCGAGTATAGCCCACAAAGATGTCCGCCACGGCACAACCCAAGGGGGGGGCGCAAACCCAGACAGGAAGACCACGTCAGTGGCTCAACCTACTCAAGTGACGCACCCCTCCCATGGACGGCATGGAAGAACACCAGTAAGTCAGTGACTCAGCCCCTGTAAAAGGGTTAGAGGCAGAGAATCCCAGTGGGATCACTAGCAATACATGCTAGTAACCTACTGTGTCTTCACTGACTACATGACAACATGTGCATCACTTGCTGATTGGCAGCATACTGTAGCAGTTGCAGAATATTGCAGGTGTGGCTTTCAACTAGCTCTTTTTGGTCTCCCATGAGAGGGAATGTAGTCCCAGTTCATGTGGTCTGTTGTATGCTGTTCATAAACACTAAGTTTGTACACTGTTGCTTATCCAGTCTTATTAAAAGCTAACATAAGTGCATGTGATGCCAAAGAGACATACAATATTTCATTTTTAGCTAGTCACCATGTCATTGTAATACCCACTTTCCTACCAGACCACCAGGTCAGTGAGTGTGACAGATTAGCTACAGTAAGTTACTTTGAATCTTACAATAACCCATCTACAGGTAGTTGACAGTAAGTTATTGACAAAGTAACTTTCTATGAACCAGCTGCCATTATGCTACTGGAAAGGCACAGTAACCTCTTAACAGTGCAGTTCTTGACTGTCAGCTGTTCTTACAGACTGCAGAACTGAAAGTGTCAAAAGAGGGGCTCAACCATCATCAACATAATGATAAATCACTGAAACTGGTACAACATTTCCACTGATGGTTGGCACAAATACAACAAATAGCCCAACATATGCTAATGAGCCCCCGCCAGCACACTGCCCCACCTACATTTCAAACCGCAGTAATGATTGAATATATTGGTAAAATCATATTTGTATTTTATTTTTCCATTTCAAAAAAAAAAAATATATATATATATATATATATATATATATTATTTGTACCCCTTTTTCGTGGTATCCAACAGTCTTGTCCCATCGCTGCAACTCCCGTACGGACTCGGGAGAGGCAAAGGTTGAGAGCCCTCCAAAACACAACCCAGCCACTGGGCGCTTAACCCGGAAGCCAGCCGCACCAATGTGTCAAAGGAAACACCATACACCTGTGTCAGCATGCATTGGCCCACCACAGGAGTCCCTAGTGCACAATGGGACAAGATCATCCCTGCCGACCAAACCCAGACAACGCTGGGCTAATTGTGTACTGCCCCATGGGTCTCCCGGTCACAGCTGGCTGCAACAGACCCTGAACTTAAACCAGGATCTCTAGTGGCACAACAATGCAGTGCTTTAGACCACTACGCCACCCAGGAGGCCCCAGGTAAATATTGTTTTAACCATTTTACTAGATTATCCGCACATGTACCTTAAAAGGTACCGACCAGTATCATGTACCTCAAGTGTACCTTTGACCTTTTTGTAAACCCGGGAACAACAACATTGTACTGTAACCGTTCTCTTATTTTTGAGAGTGTGTGGATATATGTTCTTGTTAACAAATAAGTTACAAAGCACTGCTGAATTACATAGTTACCAAGCAGTGCTGCAACATGAATGTACTCCAGACCAAAAGTGTGCAAGTTCAAACCTGAGTGCATTTATGCACACTTAATGTTAAGTGTCCCTGAGCACTGCTACTTTTATGTTGCTGTTGTCAGATAATCGCACAATTATTGACTTGATTCTGTGCAACTTTTAGCAGTGCAAAAATGTATTCTTGACAATAAATCTGTGGCTGATTTCAGTCATGGCCACAGACCTGGTGCAGGAAATGCAGGTTTCTGGTGTCCCCCTTACTGAAATCCCAAATGATTTCATATGTGAAATATCACGTGAAAGCGTGTTTTTGAACACTTCACACGAAATTTCATATGTGAAAACGTGTTTTGGAACACCACACGTGAAATCATGTGCAAGTGAAATTTCACATTTGAAATCATTTTCAAACTTATTTTTGGAACATCGCATGTGATCATGTTTTCACATGTGCTTACATGTTGTCATTTGTAGTTTCATGTTTTCACATTTTGCTTAACATATTGTCACGTTATCACGTTAACTTCACATATGATCACATGCGATCTCATGAAATTCATGTGGTTTTTCTGCTAAGGGTGAGACCACATGAGGATGTTAGTAAGATGTTCTCAAGGCATGTGCTTTACCAGTTGTCAGGACATTGCGTGATGGTCCCAAACCATCCCAAACAATTTATAAGTAAAGTAATGAAAAGGTATGGTGGTTTTAAAGTGAGTGGTTTGCTGCTCAGCTAAAATATGACCTGGGATTTGAGGTGTTGTGATATTTCTGCGGTGCCACAAAGTCTGTAGTGTTTCCCTACACATTCATTACCTATGCATTTAGCAGAAGAGTGCCAGGTGTACTGCTATTTTAGTTATAAGTTCATCTGTGTATTTTCACATCATTTATTTAATTGAGGTATTTAAGTGATTTGAGGGTTTTCTGTATATATATATCTAATGTTGGCGGGGCATACTATTCTATTTCAGTGTTACTCCTGAATCACTATGATAAATAAAAAAATTCTTGAATGTATTTTTGAACAAAGCTGAGATTTACTTTTAAGTCCAGTGTAGGAATACAGGTGAAATCAGTTATTGACACAGACATGGTGGGGTAACAGGAAGATCGGAATGCCGTTCAAATCCCAGGTAAGGACAAAATGAATACTAATAACTGTAGAAATAAACATACGCAATATAATCATGTGTGTCAAATATGTAACTTGAAAACCCTATGTTAAAAGCACTGTGTATTAAAAGCACTGTGCAGCATTCCAAAAACCCGATTTCACACGTGAAACATCACGTGAAGTGTTCCAAAAGCAGGTTGTCAAGGGAATTTCTTATGTGAAATCGTGATTTTCTACATGTGAAGTCATGTTTTTTCTGTAAGGGATTGCACTGTACAGGCAGTATTATGTGTTATGTTGTACTGTGGTATTCTATGTGTGGTTAACAAATATATGTATTTATTTCAATCACTTGTTGCCTTGTCTAATAATAATAATTGATTTCATTTATGTAACGTTTTCCCTAGATGCTCGAAACGCTTTACGTTATGTTAAGTTATCAGCCGGAGGTGGAGTGAGAGAAGGAAGCTAGATTTGAATTCACGACCTCAGGGAATTGAGACGAAAGCTTTAGCGCTACTGGAGCCACGGTATTGTACATTATATAATAATAATACACAGAAACTGGCAGACGCATTTATCCAAAGCGACTTGCAGGAGTCACCCGTGCATTTTCATATTGCTAGCACCAGTCTAGTACATTTTTTTCGGCCTCAAACTTTTCATAATTTTTCTTTGAAATTAAATCGGACACAATTGAAAGCAAACATATTTGTATTGTTTCTAGCCTCATGCACAGCAAACAGTGACCGTGACAACAGCACATTTCCATAGTAATTTGCATGTACACTGATAAGAAGAAGAACAACAAAACAATCCTCCATCATCGTCTGGCGTCTCAGTCCTGAAGACTTCATCCTGCCTGGTCTCATTACCTCCTGACCGCCTTGGCCTTGCCTCTGCCCTTGGCACTGTGAAACCACACAGAGTAGACAGACCAGTCAAACACCTCTGTAACGGTTTCTATCTGCCTATTATATTGATTATACTTAGGAACAAAACAGGTAGTTATACTAAGAGCTAAAAGGAATACTAAAAGTGATTATTATGCTAATGTAATTGAATATATTTGACAAACAAAACATTTTAAATATTGAGGATATGTATATGGTGGCTATTCAAAGGTTCTACCAGCAACATCTTCAGTATATCTATACTCAACATTTTCTATGATGATTACAGGACCAGAGAGAGAGTAGAGTTTTGAAAGAATGAGTCAGAGATACGTAGACTGATGCATGAAAGCGGGGAGATGGGGGATGGGAATGGAAACAGAGACAGTTCTGTGAGAGTTGGCATGCGTCACAGGATGAAAGGGAACACAGAACTTTCACAAACAGGACGGGGGTTAGTGAAGGACGGGGATGAATGAATGAATGAATGAATGAATGACATGGCGATCGTGTCCTATCTTCAGCGGTCTTACCGTGATGTTCTCTTAGGGCCAAATCCTCGCTTTCATTTTCTCGTAGTTTCCCATTGACATCAATGCATGACTAAGTGAACGTTTGACTGAATTGGAAGTTAGAATTTCACCCATAATGCACAATTTAAATGTATAATTTATCATAGGCTATCAATCAATCTGACATATGAGTTAAAAAGCTATAGCCAGCCAATACCTGTATGTAAAATTCAACTTACCATCAGAAAACAGTGAGACTTCAGATAGTGGACAGGAGTCAACCCAGACATCTTGGATTCTGTGCTTTACTTTTACTTACAGAATTTTTTCCAGAGGTAATTTTTTGGAGGCATTACAGTACATATTGTATGCACTGCAATACATACGACTTAACTAAGTTCCTTAGCCTACAGAGACTATAATCTACTGTCAGTTTTGATGATGACACAATGTTCTGGGGCCAATAGTAGGCTGTTGATTAGGATCACGATCTTCCCAGACTATTGGGGTCTATTCTAGATGAATGGAGAGGGATGGATGGAATGAAAGGAGCCACTCAAAAGACTGGTCAAATTAGGATGCAGCACTACGATCCTAATGTTTTCTCCCAGGTTGAATCATATGCACCCAGCTTGTTATCTTCAAGCAGGATCATGTGACTTTAAAAGGCCTTGGGGTTAAGACAGTGAACAGTGAATGAGTGAGGGACAATGGGTGTATCTCAATAGTCTAAAGTAGCTCCTTCACCTTGTCTCCTTTCCTTCATCTGCACTGATGAAAAAAAAGCAGAAAATGTTGCTTTCACATATCCTGTGTCCTCAGATCAGTACAGATTAAGGAGAGGAGACGAAGAGAGGAAGCCACTTTAGACTTTTGAGACACCCCTGAATGTCTTGATAGTACTCCAACACTGGGTTTAATTTCATGTTTTTTTTTTTTATGAGTAGCATTCATTATAATTGGTTGGTTGGTTTAGGCCGCCCAGGCTCTTTTAAATGGAGGGGAAACTGACCATTGTGGCTCTGGGTACTTACCTCTGGTGGTCCTGGACACGGGCCAGAAGCTGATTGATCTGTGAAGGGACACACAGTGGAGGCTGCCTAAGCACTGAGACAACACACTGACTGACACCTTTAGGGAAACCTGGGATCCTTCAGTTGCAGCCACGGCCTGGCTGCACCACCACCTATCTGAGGAGTGTGTGGTTCACCTGTGGTCCGCCACCTGACCTGACCCGGTCGCCCGGTTGAGCTTCCATGAGCCCCGAGTGTAAAATAAAAAAGGCTCACTCTGACAACAACGACTGACAGCGGACTACACAACAGTGAGGTTGACGCCCCCACAGCCGATTACTCACAACTTCTGCTGCTCATTGATTCGGATCTGGAGAACATTCATCTGGAAGCAAGTCAGAGTTTTAGACAGCTGCGCCCCTCGTAGGGTGTCCTCTTAGGCAGTAGGATTAATACTACCAGCTTCAGAATAGGGGATGTGGCTTGTTAAGCATGTATATATTTAAACTGCTTTGTATTTCATGAGTGTAAGTTACTCTCAGTGAAATGGACTCCATTTACAGAATGTTAATGGACACATGTAATGCTTTGGTATAGAGAACAGGCAGCTGGTGGCACCTTCATTGGGGAGGACTGGCACATAGGAATGGCTGGAATGGAATAAATAGAATGGTATCAAACACGTGGTTTCCATGTGTTTGATACCATTCATTTTACATGAACATTTGAGTCATTTAGCAGACCTTCTTATCCAGAGAGACGTACACAGTCAGTGCATTCATTTTAAGATAGGTGAGACAACCCTATCACAGTTGTAGTAAATACATCTATTCTCAATTCACTCCCATTATTTGTCATGAACAGTCCTCCCCTCACCAGCCTCCTGTGGTATGCAGTCATTGGATAACAGTGGAGATGATAAGGAGTTCAGAGGAGATGATTTGGCGGTCAGGACACATGAAAAAGACCCAGACCCATTTGAAGTAAAACATCACAATCTTGCAATCCTCACTATGGCGTATTGTCATTAGTATGACCAGTGATCTTGTTTTTACCCTGTGGACCACAATGCACAGTACAGCCACGGGTATTATCGCCGTAGCTTGAACCTGAGTGAGAACCCTTACGTCGTATTTCTGCTTCTTCAGTTTCTCGCCGAGGTCAAACTTCTCCGCCTCCAACTCCATCATCCACTGCCACAGCTCATTGGCCTTCTCCCTGCAGGACGACAACCAATGGGAAGCCAGCGTTCAGTCAGCCCATGCGGTTCTACTTTTGGTCTCTCCTTCACAGGAGACTTTCTAAGCAACCATATGTGTTTATGTACAGTAGATCATTTCAACAATGAAATAGAGCTTTCAATGTGTGTCCCAAATGACACCCTATTCCCTGAAAAGTGCACCACTTTTGACCAGAGCCCGGGTGCCTTTTGAGACTCAGCCAAAGACCCGTGAGTATTTCGGGGTTATTAAATATATCATACTTGAGTTTGTCCTCGTTGAGATGGTCGATGATCAGAGCCTTCCTTCTGTCAGCCAGAATCTTCTTCTTCTTTTCTCTCTCCGTCTGCTTCTTGGCTCCCTTCTTGCCCTCTTGCTGTGGATGGACATCACGGCAGCACAGCGAGAGGGCATGCAAGTGTCAAGATAACCACGAGGGGGTAGCAAATCTGAGGCGAATGTTGTGATCATGAGAGAGAGCTAGCGCTAACCTTCTGTTGGATGCCCCCGTACGTGTGAGTCATGGTAGTGAGGGCCTTCTTCTTCTTGGCGTCATCATCGTGCTTCCTACGCTGTTCGTCTTGCTCCCTCCTCTCTTTCTCTTCCTGCGTCGGGGAGTGAGCAACAGAAGGTTAAAGAAGAGGAGAAAACAACTTGGGCCGCAGTTGGCCTTGACATCACAATTGAAACATTACACAATGAGAGACTCACGGCTAGACGGGCCTGTCTCTCTTTCTCTTGCTCAGCACGAATCCTCTGCTGCTCTGCCCTCTCGGTACGACGCTTCTCCTGTACGCACGCACGCACGCACGCACACACACAGAGATAAGGTATCCAACTTGATTCATCTGTGTACCTCAAGACTATGTTGGCACACTGAGCCTGGGCTTAAGCTATGGAAGCCAACCAGAACGTCAGGCCTGCAATGTCACTCATCACGTGTGCAGTTCACCAACACGCCCATGTAGTGTTCCAGCAGTGTGTGTGTGTGTGTGAGCTCCAGCAGTGCTACAGTAGAGGACTTACGATCCTGTTGACGAGACTGATGAGCTCATCTTCATCTTTCTTCCTCTGGACAAAGTGAGACTCAATCAGAGAGGTCAGCTCAGCCATGTCCTTCTCTTGACGCTTCCTATGCAGGTCCTGTAACACACACACACACACACACACACACACACACACACACGCACACGCACACGCACACACACACACGCACACGCACACACACACACACACACACACACACAGAGTGATTAGTGAGTTGGGCACTCTTATTGCTATATTCAGATAATCTAGCTGGTAGGATTGCATCACTCACGTCAAAATCGACTTTACCATCTCCCTCTGGTAGCTTTGGAGGGGCAACATTTGGCATAAAACTTCTGAAAAACATTAGAGATGATTCCATCAAATACTCTCCATTCAATTACTTTGATTCAGTGACACGGCAAACCACAAGAGAAAGTTATTGGCCGAAATAGAATCAAACACTTACTTTGGTTTGGCTTTGGAATCTGTAAGTCACAACAGAAAAGGCTGTTATATTATATATTATATTATATTTCATTCAAAGTAGAAATAAGAAGTGATCAAAATCAATATAAATCTGATTAGTAAAATTCGAAATGTTTTGAAATGTCTCTTAACCAAATTTAGAAAAATCCAAAGGTTTGAAAAGTATTTTAAAACATAAATAGCTTTGAAAATGTTTCAACAGACGTTTTCAAAACTTCAAAACTTTTCAAAACGAAATCTACTTGTGCCTTCTGTTGTTTTATAGCAAAAATAATACAATATTATTAGACTGAGACATATGATTTTCTGAAGTTTTCTACAAAATACATACAGTGAACTTGACAACTACACCTAGAACTAGTTAAAGAGAACAAGAATAGACTTAGAACTAGTTAAAGAGAACAAGAATAGACCTAGAACTAGTTAAAGAGAACAAGAATAGACCTAGAACTAGTTACATAGAACAAGAATAGACCTAGAACTAGTTACATAGAACAAGACTAGATCTAGAACTATAGTTACAAAGAACAAGACAACGCTCACCTTGAGTCTCTCCACCGGCTGTTGGTGAAAAACGTACAGAAAAAGAAGGGATGATTACACACAGAGCTTTCAACAGAATATTCACACGTTTACAGTACTCTCGGGTAACATTACAGCAGGATATTTCAGTGATAGACCTTATCTATTGAAACCTGCGGTATGAAAGTGTGTATCATGCAACCAAAACCAATGCATTATCACGTAGGGATGGCTCAATATTCTGACAGGCAGCGGAATGGTATGAAACACACAGTATTAGATGCTAGGGAATACAAAAGAACATTCACAGCAGACCGCCACAGTCTATAGTTATAGGCCTACACTTCATGCATTCTGTACAAGACAGCAGCGTATAACAGGTACCTTCTTCTGCAGGCGTTTCTATGTGAGGGACATGAGAAGGATTCGTTTAGACTGAAATGTGGATCAGTGAAGTGTGAGAATATGGCGTTCTAAAAACACATGCTGTAAAGGTCTATTGATATTTAATCAGTACATATTAATCAGTAATGGGGGTTATCAATATGATTGTTAGCTGGGTATGCTAAAGTGGCCCAAATGGTACCAGTGAAAGGTGTGCTATTTAAGCAATAAGGCCCAAGGGGGTGTGGTATATGGCCAATATACCACGGCTAAGGACTGTTCCGTGCCTGGACACAGCCCTTAGCCATGGTATATTGGCAATATACCACAAACCCCGAGATGCCTTTTTGCTATTATAAACTGGTTCCCTACTTAAGTAGAGCAGTAAAAAAAATGTTTTTGTCATAACCATGGTATACGGTCTGATATACCACGGCTGTTAGCCAATCAGCATTCAGGGTTCGGAACCACCCAGTTTATAATACAGTTTATAACATGCATACATCTGGGATATCAAATGTAGCTCAAACTAAGTGAATTTGAAGCCAAGAAAAGCTTTACCTTCTACTACTGCGGGGGGCGGATCTGTTGTAAAAGCGACTGATTTGCAAAGATAGGAAAGCATGAAGCGAATAATAGAATATGAGATGATGTACTGTACATATTTGTAAGATGAAGCCAAGAAAAGCTTTACCTACCTCAACAGGGGCACTGTTGCAAGGACACATTCATTAGTCAATAAAGCATGAAGCAAATAATTACGAAAATTCATGTGCAAAAATATTTTGTTGAGGCTTCGACAGCACCTGTGGGCCAGATTAGCTGCATGCTGCTGTTGAGCCTACGTAATACATGATGTTACTACTGCAGATAGAAGGCTACAGTATAATCCATGCAGGGGAAAACTTCGTAATGTAGTGGTAAAATATCCAAATGACCTTCTACTGCAGTGGGCTCTTTTGTAAGGTTAAGAGAACGAGGAGTGGATCAGTTGAGTGTAAAAATATGAGGTCAAGAACAATAATATATATGATAATATATATACAAATAAAAATAACTCAGTCAGTGTTGTGAAAATACGTATGTACTGTATGCTACGATTGCTCATGTGTCTTAGATTACTTCACTGGCATTAATGAATGTGTACTATTAGCACAAATATACATATATACTAGAAACTAAAGACCATGGTAAAGCAAAAAATGGCCTTTACCTTCTACTTCTGGCTCTGGTTCTGGTTCTGGTTCTGGTTCTATAGTGAAGATATAATATTAGTATGTGAATAAAGCTTGAAGCAAACAAGACAGACTTTTACTCTAAACACTTATCTCTGGCAAGACTGAAAAGAAAAGTAGCTAGGGCGCATCCTAACATGCAGCAATGACATTTAATGTTAAAAGCAAGAAAGCATCACCTGGTTCTACGTCTAGTGTGGTCTCTATGGTAACGGTAGGGAAGGATTAGCAAGTGGATCAATTATTATTATTATTATTCAATAATAATAATAATGTGCAAAAACAAGAAGCATATCAAGCCACGACACGGTTTACCTACAACTGCAGAGGCAGGTTCTGTGGTAAAGTCATATCGTTCATTAGTGAATTTGCAATGAGTGAAGCAAATAACTTAAAAACGGGATAGTTCAGCAATTTTACATGTTTAGATATACTGCAGATAAATCACTTAACTATCCCTTTGATAAAGAGGATTACTTTTTTTGGTAGCAAGCCAATAATAATAATAATAATAGCCTGTCACGTCCTGACCAGTATAAGAGGTTATTGGTTATTGTAGTTTGGTCAGGACGTGGCAGGGGGTATTTGTTTTATGTGGTTCGGGGTTTAATGGGATATGTATTTATGTAAGAGGGGTGTTTGATTTATGTGTTCCGGGGTTTTTGGGTAATGTTCTTGTTTTGTATTTCTATGTTTTTCTATGTTGTGTATTTCTTTGTTGGCCTGGTATGGCTCTCAATCAGGAACAGCTGTACATCGTTGTTGCTGATTGAGAGTCATACTTAAGTAGCCCTGTTTTCACCTGCCCGTTTGTGGGAAGTTGTTGTTTGCATAGCTGTGTGTTTTAGCCTGCAATCATGGTTGTTCGATTGTTTTGTTTGTGTTCAATAAAAGTCATTATTAGCACTCAACCCGCTGCGCCTTGGTCCACTACGTACGACGACCGTTTCATAGCCAAGAAAAGCTTTACCTTCTACAGGTTCTGTTATAGCTAAAAGCATACGTTTGTTTAGTGTTAGCCACTGTTATGCTAAGGCAGACTCAATAAGGCAGAGAGAAATACAGTCTTTGCTCTGATTAGGAAGCAAATATTATTTTGCAGCTCCGTGAGGAGAGATATTATGTATATCTGCTAGACAACTGCTTCCAACTTGATGGACTACAAAACCACTGTGCACATACCAAAACATTTTTCAAAATGTTTCTACATGTAAAATGTAGTATATTGTGTATTAGCATGCAGAATCTCTACATATGAAGCATTGAAAATCATGACCTTCCTCTGCAGGAGCAGCCTCTATTGTAAGGACATCAGAAATGTGAATAAAGAGCATTGTTTTGTTCATCATTAATACAGCCAAAATCATTAATGCAGCAGGAGTACTGTATGCCATCTGAAATGAAGGTACCAGTGACTAGAGCCAAAATGTTACAATGCATTTTATGAAACTAGTATGTATGACCTAGGAATACAGATGATTTCAACCCTGAAAGAAAACTGAATCTCTAGCTGTACAATATGCATATCTTGATAATACTATTATTTATAGATCTGTTTCCATGCAGTTCACAGCACATGGGAAGCTTTACCTTCCTCTGCTGGGACTTCAACCTCGACTGATGAGTGGACAGAAGATTGATTAGTGGTTCTATATAAAGCAATGAGTTGGTAGAAGTTGGTCCCAACCACTGACCTAGGGTCAGATATTGTTTAAGGATAATAATGATTGTGGTTTAGAATTGGTGTATGGTGATCTGATTCTAGATCTGTAGTCAGGGCCACTTCTACGATAAGATCAAGGCAAGCTGTTTATTGCACCATCAAACTGGTATGAAACAAAAGTTCATACATAATGATCAGATTGGATCAAATTGTTTAAATCTGATTCAGTGTCAGTATGATTTCCGTACAGTACACACAAACAGTTCATGCAACCTTTGTCAGAACATTGAAAACCATTCTGGAGTGAACAACACTGGCTAGCTATTGGATGGAATATGGAGATGGACGCATGAAAAGGGTATAAGTCTCATACTCATGGATTGGATGTCCATGTAAGCATACACCACAAAGACAGAAGGGTAGGAAATCAGTATACAAATTATATGCAAATTCCACATGTTTATCTTGACAGATGTAGACATATCATTTTAAATTTCACATTAAAAAGATCTCATTTAACGTGTATTTTGATCAGGTACACAAAGCTTGCTTTTTAAAAAATTCATGGTGAATTTTAGTTTAAACAGTAATGAATGGCCTATGACAGGCTTTGACAATGACATAAGAAACACAAGACTTGCTACAGTATATCTATCATGCACTCAATCAAACAACGTCTAAGTAACGCACAAAGCCATACAAAGCTTTTACCTTCCTATGTGGGGGTTTCTGCGACTGCGCGGACATAGGTGAAGTCAGCTCAGCAATATAGCTAATATAGTCAATCTTAGCATTATATGTGCAATTGAGTGTACAAAACATTAGGAACACCTTCCTAATATTGAGTTGTACCCCCTTTTTCCCTTAGAACAGCCTCAATTCGTCGGGGCATGGACTCTACAAGGTGTCGTAAGCGTTCCACAGGGATGCTGGCCCATGTCGACTCCAATGCTTTCCACAGTTGTGTCAAGTTGGCTGGATGTCCTTTGGGTGGTGGACCATTTTTGATACACACATGGGAAACTGTTGAGCGTGAAAAAATCAGCAGCGTTGCAGTTCTTGACGTTCTCAAACCGGTGCGGCTGGCAGCTACTACCCCGTATCAAAATCTTTGGTCTTGCCCATTCACCCTGTGAATTGCACACACACAATCATCTCTCAATTGTCTCAAGGCTTAAAAATCCTTCTTTAACCTGTCTCCTCCCCTTCATCTACACTAATTGAAGTGGATTTAATAGGGGACATCAATTAAGGATCATAGGTTTTCACCTGGATTCACCTGGTCAATCTATGTCATGGAAAGAGCAGGTGTTCCTAATGTTTTGTACACTCAGCGTATAGTGGCTTGAAGCACATTTTGTTTAGTCAAAAAGTAATAATACATTCTCAAAGTCTTACTGTACCTTCCTCCCTGAAAAGAAAACAAACAAAAAACATGAGACATTTTGTTGGAAGACATTGTTTTGAATAACATATTCATTACTAAACACACTGTAGTGTAGGCTATCGTTTCTATAGTTTCTGAGTTGACAAAAGATAAAAAGGCTACACTTACTCATTTTCTTCATCTGCCATGTTTAGATTGGATTACCTGGACATGAGAGACAAGAGTACTGATGTTTTCTGTTCCACACAAATAAGCACAGGGGGAAGGAATATAGTGGTGAACTGACAGGGGCATGGATGAGTTGAACTGACAGGGGCATGGATACTTGATAAAGACCTTTGAATCTTTCCTCCCCACCAAAGCTGTGTCTAAAATGGTCCCTATTCCTGATATAGTGCACTACTTTTAACCAGGGCTCTAGTGCACTAGATAAGGAATAGGGGCCATTTTAAACGCACTCAGGCCTAGTAACATTTTTCATCTGTGACAAATAGAGATACACAGTACAGTAATATCTGATGTGTTTGAGTTGAGTCTATGTACATGTATTACCGTTCAAAAGTTTGGTGTCACTTAGAAATGTCCTTGTTTTTGAAAGAAAAACGTTTTTTTTGTCCATTAAAATAACATAAAATTGATCAGAAATACAGCGTATACATTGTTAATGTTGTAAATGACTATTGTAGCTGGAAACGGCAGATTTCTAATGGAATATCTACATAGGCGTACAGAGGCCCATTATCAGCAACCATCACTCCTGTGTTCCAATGGCACGTTGTGTTAGCAAATCCAAGTTGATCATTTTAAAAGGCTAGTTGATCATTAGAAAACCCTTTTGCAATTATGTTAGCACAGCTGAAAACGGTTGTTCTGATTAAAGAAGCAATAAAACTGGCCTTCTTTAGACTAGTTGAGTATCTGGAGCATCAGCATTTGTGGGTTCGATTACAGGCTCAAAATGGCTAGAAACAAAGACCTTTCTTCTGAAACTCGTCAGTCTATTCTTGTTCTGAGAAATGAAGGCTATTCCATGCTATAAATTGCCAAGAAAATGAAGATCTCGTACAACGCTGTGCACTACTCCCTTCACAGAACAGCGCAAACTGTATCTAACCAGAATAGAAAGAGGAGTGGGAGGCCCCGGTGCACAACTGAGCAAGAGGACAAGTACATTAGAGTGTCTAGTTTGAGAAATAGACACCTCACAAGTCCTCAACTGGCAGCTTCATTAAATAGTACTCGCAAAACAGCAGCCTCAACGTCAACAGTAAAGTGGCGACTCCGGGATGCTGGCCTTCTTGGCAGAGTTGCAAAGAAAAAGCCATATCTCAGACTGGCCAATAAAAAGAAAAGATTAAGATGGGCAAAAGAACACAGACACTGGACAGAGCAACTCTGCCTAGAAGGCCAGTATCTCGGAGTCGCCTCTTCACTGTTGACGTTGAGACTGGTGTTTTGCGTGTACTATTTAATGAAGCTGCCAGTTGAGGACTTGTGAGGCATCTGTTTCGAAAACTAGACACTCTAATGTACTAGTAATCGAACCCACAAATGCTGATGCTCCAAATACTCAACTAGTCTAAAGAAGGCCAGTTTTATTGCTTCTTTAATCAAGACAACAGTTTTCTGCTGTGCTAACATAATTGCAAAAGTGTTTTCTAATGATCAATTAGCCTTTTAAAATGATCAACATGGATTTAGCTAGCACAACGTGCCATTGGAACACAGGAGTGATGGTTGCAGATAATGGGCCTCTGTACGCCCATTATTCCATTAAAAATCAGCTGTTTCCAGCTATAATAGTCATTTACAACATTAACAACATCTACACTGTATTTCTGATCAATTTGATGTTATTTTAATGGACGAAAAAATTGCTTTTCTTTGAAAAACAAGGACATTTCTAAGTGACCCCAAACTTTTGAACAGTAGCATTATATGTGCAATTGATTGTACAAATATATGTATATGGTGTTCTTTCACCACTGGCACTGGCTGCCCTGAGGCCCTCAGCTCTAAACAGCTCCAAGACTAATCCTCAGCCATTTCCTCTTGGCATGGATGGCCTCTCCTCTCTGCTCTATAGACAGGATAACCTGTTGTCTGGATAACACACTAACCATTACACTGGGACTGGGACTGCAATGGACACTGCAATGGACACTTTGAGGGCCACTTTGAGGGCCACATTTAAGCATTTTTGCACCAGGCACTAAAATGCACTGTTACTTTCCAATACTTTATTTATAGATTTCCAGTTTAAGGCAAACAGATAACAATAAATTAAACTTTTTTATTTTATTTTTTACAACCACTGCCCTGTCATCCCAATCGTAAATCAGTGCACTATAAATGTGTTTACTCTATTCTAGAAACAGAAGGTGAACACGTTGCACATGTGCTAAGGAATAGCAGATATCTCCCAGATATGTACTGTCACTTTAATTCAACTCCAACTTATTATTTCAAGCTGATGGCCTTGTCATACCACATTCGGGGCATTTTAGGGACAACCTGAAGGTTATCATTACCTTTACAGACAGGAACAGATTCATGAGGTTATACAGTGCTATATTTAACTAACAGATGTCAGAATGCTATTGTGTGGATGAATCATTTGAGATGACATCTTTCCGTTTGAAAGACCAATCATCAGATCATAAAACTAGTGTCACTCCGTTGATATACAGAGGGGTTATTTTTAACAATAATAAAGCACAGTTCATCAGCAGGTGTTAGCTGCTCTTCCAGACAATGAAGTTGGCTGAGCTTATTGAGCGCCAGCGTGCTCGTACTCACACACACAGTAAATCAATGAATAACATGCCAGTCAAGGCCAGCTTATTTTGGACAACAGGGGTTGGCCAGCCATCTAGAGCTTTACATACAACACCCATCAACTCCACAGCTTTTAGGAACATGCGTTACATTCCCAAGATGATCCCATTATGAAGCTATCTATCAGAGGAGATGGACGTCAATCTTAACAATGCCCATATTTGCCATGAAGGTAAAACTGAAGCAACCCTAGAGACCTGGATTAGAAAATCATTACCCCTCACCTCACCCATCCCTCCCTCCTTCCCTAACCCCTTTTCTGTCCCTTCCTGTGCCCACCCTCTGACCTTACATGCCAGTTCATGTGAAGTGTATTTGGGACACACTCCTATGCATAACATACATTTGGACTGAAGTAGCTAGCCTATAGTGTATTTCTTTAACACAGACTTTCAATTCAGTTGAGGACAAGCGTCCCAGTCTGACTCCCAAATGGTTACAACAGAGAACTCCAGCTAAGAGAGATGTGAAGTAGAATATAGACCGTCTGTTTAAAGAGCTGTCTCAAAACGTATCAACGGAAATCCACCGAGAATTCACAGGCGATGAGACTTGTTTCCCTGTGGAATTAAATGTGTTTTGCTTTAATGTGTGTGGCCAGTATTGGATCCTGGCTCGATCGCTGGAATAACATGGCCTGACAGTGGCAGGAATGTTGCGGGTGCCGCTTTCAGCATTAAGTCAAAGCCCAAAGCATGCTAACACCCAGTTCCCCCTACAGAGGACTAGCTTAGCGCCCACTGACTGTCTGTCTCTGTCCAGTCTGGGCCATGAGAAGCAAATCAAACAAATGGAAAGAAACAGAATCCATAAACTTTTCTCTCTGGCAATGCCTGAAATGTATTAGTTCAGCATTTGTGATTGCAAAAAAAAAAATTATATGGTCCCTCTTGCCCAGAGAACATTTATTCCCACAAGGGTTATGAAACAGAGGTCCAGCCTCAGAGCAGGCATCCATGCATGCATGCATCCCCGTAAGGTGTTACCGTTACAGTCAAGTCAGGGGTCACAGTCAATAGCCTTACCTCCAAACCCCACGGGAAAGAGAGACGGTAAAGTAGTGCTGGGCCGGTCTTAATCTTTGAGATCCAGAAACAGACAAGTTCAATGAGACTCTTAAGGCTCACATAATACAGCCCTGCCACCAGTGTCACCACCTCTTATCTCTGATTGGCTCGGGCAGTGAAGTCTATTGTTGGAGATCGAAGAAGCCTAGTTTAGATCTCAACCATTAAAGCAGGAACAATGACTTAACCGCGGCTGATCTAATAGAGCTATAGTAATGTAATGTCATACTCACACAGACTGTTAACATTCATTTGGTTCTGAGTTCCAAGATAGCTAGAGGTTAAACTGTCTAAGCAGCCAATGATATAGTGAGTTCAGTGTTAGAAAGTGAAAATAAACTGGACAAATTGGAACAATTTATATCTCTTTATTGCGATTGTTGAGTCAGCGGTACAAATATTTCAGAACATTTATTCTGTAGGAAACTACCCACTACCATCACAAAGTTTGATCTGAAACTGCAGATAGTGTGCCTTGCATAGTTAACTCTACACAATAAATGAGGGTGTTTGAAATAAAAGCAAATGACCAAAATATGAAATAACAGCAATGTAAAATATTGTTAGATATTTTGGTCAGACTCCATTGCTTGTAGTTCTAAGGAGTCATGGAATGTGATTGTCAAGGTTTACACAGAACAATCTTACAATGCCCCTGCTAACCTTTATTTAATACCTATATTAACAAAGCATGTCATGCAAAATGAATGAATGAAATGTGAAACATATAACCTCAATAATCAAACGGTAAAAAAAAGAAAGAAACAGCTGAAGTCATACTGAGTTGGCAAAGTGTAAGGTACAGTTTATTCGGTGCCTGCAATAAACAAGGCCTTGAGACCGTCAGATGTAAAGGATTTGTGCTGGAAACCCGATCCTACATACCACAATGCAACTTTAAGAAAACTCAAAACCAAGAACAAGCGTCAAGCGCAATTGTTGTCTGGAGTCAAAATCTCTCCTGTTGACTGACTCAATCCTCTATCATTGTCAACATCTAAATGTGCACTTTCCCTTCTTTCAGAGTCCTATAGTTAGTACATGAGATTTGGGCTTAAATGGCAAGGCGGCATACGGCTTAAAACCCGATGCCGTCTCAAGGTACAGGCACGGTGTATAAATGTGTATCTGGCCTGCTATATTCAGACAACTTCACTGACAAAGCTGAGGTCCTTAACCTCCTAAATAGAAGCCATTGGAGCGTGTATGTGAATAAGCCCGGCGGTGTGCTAAGTGGTGTGGAATGTCGTGGGTCAGAGAGTCTCTAAGGTGAGGATGTAACTCTAAGTACACCTGCTGCATTATGGGTTGTTTGAAAGTTTAACAAAGTGAATTAGAGATTCAAACAGCAGGTACAAAAGCCACAAAAACAGCCAATGACAAAACACGTAAAAAACATAAATAAATTGAAACAAGGATAATAAACGTTATAATAGCCGTCTCAATATACAACTTTCCATTAGTTGCTTGCACTGCCTTTCATTGCCTCTTGTCGGTTGGTAGTCATTTCATTTTAGAGTACAAAAGCGAAACAAATCTTGAGTATAAAGCTGTAATAGAAGACACAGTATAATATTCATAACGACATGTACTTCTGTGCTAACATATATTAACTCAGACCATTGTTGCACTATTGGTAAGACAAAAAAAGGTGAAATAAGCCAAATCTACGGAGTGCTTATAATCTCTCTCCTGAACTGGTGAACATGAATAAAATAGCTATGTGTGAAGCTTTGCTTTAAATATAAATTAAAAAGAAGTGAGATGGACGACACGGACAGAGCATTGATGGTAGATCTCTCTCGGAACACGGAGATGATTGTGGAACTGGAAACCTCATAAAAAATATTTCTCTACTATATCAAAAGTACACATGTACTGAAGAGGGCATGGGAAATACATCTAATTTCAATCATGATTTTTTTTCTTCTGCAAGTTTTTGCTTATAACATATAAAACAAATCACCATATCATAAAACATCCAAATTTCACAGCATATTCTTTTGTTTGTTTGTTGAGAAAGTAAATCGTAGTAAAAGGTTGTGCAAAGGCACTACACTGTAGTTACGAGACGGTGGCTGTTCGTTTCAGTACAGTGCTTATTAAATAAAATCTCCTGTTTCTCTCCATTCCTTGGGTTCCCTCAGGGTGGTGGTCATTTTTGTTTTTGGTATAGAAAAGGAAGAGTCTTGGATTGTCTTGGTCCCCACCAGCCTTCAGAAGAAGCTCTTTGTATCATTCGTGTCCCATACCTGCTGAGGGACAGAGACAAGTCTATCAGAGCTACAGTCAAAATCTAAGCGTTGAATACGCTAACCTCTAACCTATTTCAGATGGGTTAGACCCACACATCCATCCACCTACCCACACATACTTTTTATATTAAAAAAAGTATTTATTATTTAACCTTTATTTAACTACTGGATCTATTAAAAAGAGATGTAGGATGTCTAGTTTAAGGACAAAACCATTATGCCTTTACCCACAGTCAGTCACATTTAGCCAGCTAAAGAGACCTCTGTCTTGGTAGTAATGTTGATCTGGTGTTCAGTCTTTGCAGTATGACTAGAGCCCTCAGGAAAAACAGTCAAGCAGGCCTTTCTGCATGAGACTGGGGTTGTTGCATGCTGTTCGATGTGGTGTCAGATGCCTCTGAGGTCCCTGCCTGTCTACCTGTCATTACTCTCATTTATATAACTGACGCCTGCCATGTTGTCATTTGGCCTTCTCTCAGCGACAACAAAGAAGGGGAGTGAATACAAGGTGTGTGTGTGTGTGTGGAGAAACGTTGGATGTGTGTAGCCATTTCAAGCGTCTCGCTCTACTTTAACACATTCAGCATTAAAGTAGAGAGAGACACAGATTGTCTGGGGTCGAGATTTTCAGAATGCACTAAATATGGAGCCACACCTTGCCTGAACTGTGAAGTGAGCTTGTTACATTGAGTTTGCCTCTCCTTTGCTAGCCCCTGACAAAATGAGGTGTATGGCGTGTGTGTGTGTGGAGAATCTTCCACCACACGAGCGAGTAGTGTGTCAACCCAACAGCTGTTCATTTGTTCACAGCATGGAAGGTCCGACCCCAACAATAGAATCCAGGTCGGGGTAAGGAGGGGTGATGCAGGGGGTTGAGGATGGGGGGTTTGAATAAACGACACATTTCACAGACACGTCCGACATCCCTGAAGGCCAGTTCTCTCTACTGGGACAAAAGAGTCGTGGTGGGCAGGCCACTTTGGAAATAGAACACAATGCGAAAGTGGCATCTGAAAACGCCATCGCCAGAGAGCAAAACAGCAAACAGAGATGATTTACAGCTGGCACCAGGTCCCAGGGGCGATGGTGTTATAGGGAGGGAGGGAAGGAGTTATGGGAGCTGGGGAAGGAAGGGAAGGAGTTATGGGTGCTGAGGAAGGAAGGGAGGGAGTTATGGGTGCTGCTGGGCCACATGGTCGTCCGTAAATTACAACAGGCTCCTTTCCATGTCCTTTTTCAGATGGCGCAGCCCCCTTTAACCTCACTGACTCTGGGTGTGTATTGTCAGTAAAGCAGACGTATGACTATTGTAGATACAAAGACATGCATAGGCCCAAACAAGATGGGCACAGATACACACACAGTCAGTCAACTTTGACCTCCGCCTAAGGCTTAAAACTATGTTGGTTATGGTAACAGAATGGACTCACCATTGGCAACAGATTTATTCTCCCCTCTGCCAGTCACCTGAGAGAAGATAGATGGAGAGATAAGTCAGAGAGAAAGTCAGAGAGAAAGTCATCTGAGGTAGCAGTCACTTCAACAGTCCATTTAGTCAATGCTGCCATATCCTGAGAGATGCTGTGTGCACTGGAACCTTTCAATCTCAGGCCGGGGGTCGACCAAATGGATCTCTTCTACATTAATAAGGAAGGTTTGATGTTCATTTGAGTATGATTTCCATTCTTTTTAGAGCCTTCAGTTGAGAGGTTTGAGACAGAGTGCATATTTTTTCAATATATTTTTTACAATTTTATTTATTTAAGTAGGCAAGTCAGTTAAGAACAAATTCTTATTTACAATGACAGGAACAGTGGGTTAACTGCCTTGTTCAAGGGCAGAACGACAGATTTTTACCTTGTTAGCTCGAGGATTCGATCTTGCAACCTTTCAGTTACTAGTTCAATGCCCTAACCACTAGGCTACCTGCCTGAACCAAGAAGATTATTCCAGCCAATCGGGGGATTTGGGAAACAACATGAACAGGGTTCACATCCTGCCCAACACATCCAAACCCTGCATCTACAAAAAACATACAACCACACTAAGCCTATCCAGTAAAGCCTGGTCGTGGTGGTTCGTGGACGACATCTCCCACAGTTCCCTGCGGTAACACTGTCCTGTCTGTGTCGCAAATGGCATCCTATTCCCTACACTGTGCACTACTTTTGACCAGAGCCATTCCGGACGCAAACACTAATATCCCGCCCGTTCCCATGAACTCATCCCAAGCCCATCAGGCCCCTACATACCCTATTCCCTCATACAGCTCTCCTGACATCACCGCAATGTGTGGTTAGTTAATAACCCAGCTCATAACTGCTAGCCCCCTACCTGCCCCAGCTCCACGCCTGGTTTACGTCAGCACTAACCAGCAGACTAGTGCCCCTCCAGCTCTATGTGGCTCGCCACAGGATTGGACTGCACTGCTGGCAGGCTGCTGTACTCTGTCTGTGTGTTCAGCTATCGGGAGACTGCAGAGCAAGGCCTATTTCACAAGCCTCTCCGCTCCAGGGGCCAAATTTAAAGCCATTCCATGAATAAATATCATTATTGTGTCTTTTATCGGTGAAATATCATCCTCGTAAATAACAGAGGCCACATGGTGGGGTTGTGGCCAACACTGTGGTCATTGGAGCGCCATGGGGTCCTGTATTATGAGGGACACAGTAGAGGTTGGAGATAGCTGTCCTTACAATTGCCTGTTCAGAATGTGGTTAAAAGGACCAACACATACAGTAGCAAGGATTGGTTCTGCTAGCAAGGCCAAGTGTATGTATTATGTGTAAAATGAAGTGTACAGTCGTGGCCAAAAGTTTTGAGAATGACACAAATATTAATTTTCACAAAGTCTGCTGCCTCAGTTTGTATGATGGCAATTTGCATATACTCCAGAATGTTATGAAGAGTGATCAGATGAATTGCAATTAATTGCAAAGTCCCTCTTTGCCATGCAAAGGAACTGAATCCCCCAAAAACAATTTCCACTGCATTTCAGCCCTGCCACAAAAGGACCAGCTGACATCATGTCAGTGATTCTCTCGTTAACACAGGTGTGAGTAATTGACGAGGACAAGGCTGGAGATCACTCTGTCATGCTGATTGAGTTTGAAAAACAGACTGGAAGCTTCAAAAGGAGGGTGGTGCTGGGAATCATTGTTCTTCCTCTGTCAGCCATGGTTACCTGCAAGGAAACACGTGCCGTCATCATTGCTTTGCACAAAAAGGGCTTCACAGGCAAGGATATTGCTGTCAGTAAGATTGTACCTAAATCAACCATTTATCGGATCATCAAGAACTTCAAGGAGAGCGGTTCAATTATTGTGAAGAAGGCTTCAGGGCGCCCAAGAAAGTCCAGCAAGCGCCAGGACCGTCTCCTAAAGTTGATTCAGCTGTGGGATCGGGGCACCACCAGTACAGAGCTTGCTCAGGAATGGCAGCAGGCAGGTGTGAGTGCATCCCCAGACCTTAATCCCATTGAAAACTTGTGGTCAATCCTCAAGAGACGGGTGGACAAACTAAAACCCACAAATTCTGACAAACTCCAAGCATTGATTATGCAAGAGTGGGCTGCCATCAGTCAGGATGTGGCCCATAAGTTAATTGACAGCATGCCAAGGCAGATTGCAGAGGTCTTGAAAAAACAACACTAAAAATATTGACTCTTTGCATGAACTTCATGTCATTGTCAATAAAAGCCTTCGACACTTATGAAATGCTTATAATTATATTTCAGTATTCCATAGTAACATCTGACAAAAATATCTAAAGACACTGAGGCAGCAGACTTTGTGAAAATTAATATTTGTGTCATTCTCAAAACTTTTGGCCACGACTGTACTTCTACAACAACATGAATTGAAATATAGAACAAAGTAGAAAGGACTATACAGGAAGCATGGGTGCTGCTGTGTCAAGAGGGGCATAGAAATGAGAGGCTGGAAAAAAATATAGAACAGCCATTTTGTGAAAGGCACTTGAGGCTCTAATTACCCATAGAATAGCAATAGCACAATACGTGTCCCTTAACAGTGACTTCTATTTACAGTGCAGCTGGTTCCAGATCTGTTTGTGCTGCCTTGCCAACTCCTATGGTCATTGCTACAAACAGATCTGGGACCAGGCCTGAGTGTATTTTTACCAATAAAAGAGAAGAAGACCTGACATCGTAGTAGACTGAAGTCATTCCAGTGATAATATCAGTGCAGTGAAGTTGACATCTTTAAAACATCTTTACCTCTCCAGGGTTTCCAGACTAGTTAACGGTGAAGTCAACTAGCTAAGAGAGCTCTTCTTCAGAGCTCTTCAAACAAAAACAAGACAAAGCAACAAACCGTTGTTATCCCCCTAGCTGGCAAATGTACATCATATGATATTATTATCTAACAAATGAATACTACAGGGCCTCAAAACATTCCCCAGGTATACTTTTACGTGTACTGTTGTTGTGTGACATCATGTGAATGTACTGTAGAGTGTACTGTATATGTGTCCCAATTGGCACCTTACACCCTATGTAGTGCATTACGGTAGACCAAGGCCCATAGGGCTGTAGTAAAATAAAAAAAATGTGCTCTGTGTAGGGAGTAGGGTGCCATTTGGGACACAGTTGTGTGAGAAAGTATGATGGTACAAATTCCAATCATTTTTAGGATTTTTGCTACGTTTTTGCATATCTGTAACTATACTGAACAAAAATATAAACGCAACAAGCAAGAATTTCAAAGATTTTACTGAGTTAAACTTCATAATGAGGAAATCAGTCAATTGAAATAAATTCATTATGCCCTAATCTATGGATTTCACATGACTGGGAATACAGATATGCATCTGTTAGTCACAGATACTTTAAAAGGGCCTCAGGATCTCGTCACGGTATTTCTGTGCATTCAAATTGCCATCGATAAAATGCAATTGTGTTAGTCGTCCGTAGCTTAAGCCTGCCCATACCATAACCCCACCGCCCCCATGGGGCACTCTGCTCACAACATTGACTTCAGCAAACCGCTCACAAAAACAATGCCATACACGTGGTCTGCGGTTGTGAGGCCAATTGGACGTACAGCCAAATTCTCTAAAACGACGTTGGAGGCAGCTTATGGTAGAGAAATGAACATTCAATTCTCTGGTAACAGCTCTGGTGGGCATTCCTGCAGTCAGCATGCCAAATGTATGCTCCCTCAAAACTTGAGACATCTTTGGCAGTGTATTGTGTGACAAAACTGCACATTTTAGAGTGGCCTTTTATTGTCCCCAGCACAAGGGGCACCTGTGTAAATGATAGTGCTGTTTAATCAGCTTCTTGATATGCCACATCTGTCAGGTGGATGGATTATCTTGGCAAAGGAGAAACGTTCGCTAGCAGCGATGTAAACAAATTTGTGAGATAACATTTGAGAGAAATACGCTTTTTGTTGCTATGGAACATTTCTGGGATGTTTTATTTCAGCTCATGAAACATGGGACCAACACTTTACATGTTGCGTTAATATTTTTGTTCAGTGTACATTCTTCATGGCATTAGCCATGGTCTAAACTCAGGTATGTGTGTTTATGCATGTGTGTTTATGTATGTGTGTGTGTGTGTGTGTGTGTACACGTCTTCGGCTGTCCCCATAGGAAAACCCTTTCCAAAACCCCAAAAGGTTCTATCTGGAACCAAATAGGTTATACCTGGAATTAAAAAGGGTTCTTCAAAGGGTTCTCCTATGGGGACAGCTGAAGAACCCTTTTAGGTTCTAGATAGAAAAAAAGGTACTAAGAGTGTTTGTGTGTGTGTACTATGAAGAGTTCTGGTGGGCCAGGTTACCTTGCCTGGGGAGGATCCCTTGTTTTCCCACAGACTTCTCTTGTTAGTCACATCACCTGGCTTCAGATCCTGCAGAGAGAGACGGGAGGGATGGAAAAAGAGAAGGGGGGGGGGGGGGTGCATCAGTGTCTGTGGTCCTCTTCAACTCATATTCAAGACACACAATTCCAACAATGGCTGCAGTATTTGAGTAGAGTAAAACAGTAATGCGTCAACGGTTGGGTTGTATTACTTTACAATACCTGAGGTGCTGAGAAAAGGGATCAGAGAGGAGGCAGAAAGAGAAGTCCAGCAGGAACAAGAAAGGAAGACAGAGAGAAGGACTACCAGGCAGAGAGGTGCTGAGCTTGGAGAGGAAATGAGAAACAGTCAGATTGAAGAATGGAAGAAGCTTCTAAAAGGAAAAGAAGAAAGAAGGACAGTCACAGTAAATATTATTTCAGAAATGCAATTCTGTTATGCTCTGTTTAACCACAAGAGGGAGACGCATAGATGTTGCAGTCATTTCAAGACATCATTTGTCAGCAGGCAGAGAGGCAGACCAGAGCAAACATTCCCAGAGAGCAAGTCAGTCACCCATATCAGAATCTATATCGGAGAGCGATCATGATTCATCAATCAAGTCTTTTACGTAAATTATTTAAGTGACAGTCACTTTTAACATCCGTGCAAAACTACAGGGGTTCATAGCGGTTTAAAAAAGCTACACATCAAAGGTCGGCAGCAGGTATCATGTTACCGACCGTATAACCAGCCACACCACACACCGCTCACAACGCCCTGACCTCCTGCACTACTTCTTCTCAACGCCACGTCACCATGGCAACGGCCCTCTAGCGGCCACATGGTGTATCACTACGCCACCATGATCTACGACTCCTACAGTGGTTATGGCAGTGGCTACTGTATGTAAGTTTGCATTCACGTCTAGTGCTGCCCTCACACTGTGCACCTATTCGAAAACAGGTCTGGGTGCAGCCTGAACGTCTTAAAATAAGCACGGTCTGAAGTTGAAATATGGTCCAGGAGTTGACTACAGTGATTAAAGGACTGGAGTGAATTCAAAATGGCACCCCTATTCCATGCACTATTTTTGATCAGAGCCTTATGGAGTACACTGCTTTTCCATTGAGACTTACCCCCCACACCAGCGGGATGCAGTTGTTATGTTAATGTCAGCTGTTGCGTTGTCATCAGTGTGACACTACATTTAAGTAATTTAGCAGACACTCTTATCCAGAGCGACTTACAGGAACCGTTAGGGTTAAGTGCCTTGCTCAAGGGAACATCAACAGATTTTTCACCTAGTCAGCTCAGGGATTCAGACCAGTGACATTTTGGTTACTGGCCCAACACTCTCAACCACCTGCCGCCTAAAGACTTGCGGCGAGCAGAATCGACGACCTTTGCATCATTCAAGACTGTTGCTTTGTGAGAAGGTGTTAAAGTTCACAGTTAACAATTGTTAAGTAACTGTCAGCAGAAAAGTACCCGGGGTCTTGGGTCCTAATTAGAGCAGGTCCACCATAGCCGTGACTCGGAGAGACACGGGTGCCGGCCCGCGTAGATGGAAACAGAAAAGCCTGAGCCTCTTGGGTAAAATACTGGGATAAATGCGGAATATGGGTCCTGGTCAAAAGTAGTGCACTACATAGGGAATAGGGTGCCATTTGACATGAATCGCTGGTATGTTGGAATGCATCCATGCAGCCCAGCATGGGAAGCAGCCTGTCTGACTAAATCCCTAAGTCCTTCTGATAACCTGCATGTGATCCATGGTAGGAACCATGCCACATTTCATATTAAAACTAATTCATACTCCGACAATATGTGATATGTGCTTTTACAACACAAACAAATGACTGCTGTTAAGTGCGATGTGTTTTTCCTATCATGACTTCATGGTTATAACTCAACAGCTCATCCACTTTGCTATGATTTATATTTCAAATTCCCTAGGTGACGCTAGACTATTTCTCATCATCTTACTACCGCTCCATTATTTGCAGGCAATTATTAATATATGAACAAAAAAAATACATGGTAGCCAACAGCGCTTCTCAAAATTATTAGTAAATACAGTATACACTGAGTGTACAAAACTGGGCACTCAGTGTATACTGAGGACACCTTTATACTACAGCTCAAGTGCAGGAGCAACACTTGAGTTGGGGCCTCACATATAGTATGTTCCATAATGAGTGTTTGTTCGCTGTCTCCCTTGAAAAAGACATTGTTCCTCTCAATAAAGGATTAGATAAAGAAGTGCAAAGAGGACAAACGCACTGTACAGTAAGTGGTTGTCGTGGAGACGACCTACCGCGGGCCTTCCTCCCGGCGTTTTGCTCTCCGGGGTTTTATTCAGCCAGTCGTTGATGCGGCCCGCCACACCTATCTTCATCCCAGCTGCTTCCTGTGTGGCGAGGGGGAACATGAAAAAAAAGACACGGACAAAGTTCAACTTCAGCAGGACGCCCTGGGCAGCTCGTCATCGAGGATGAACAGGAAGTGGCAGTGAAACGAGCCCCTTCCTCTCTCTCAGCCCCCCCCAAACCCCTCTCGGTCCTGACTTCCTCCCAAACCGCTCCCAAACGGAGTTCCAGAGTCCCTGTTGTTTCCCGGTCCCCACCTTGTACGTGGCCCCGCCGCCCCCGGGCGAGTTGAACACGTTTCCTTTCTCCCACATGGTCTTAATGTTGCGTATCCCATCTGTCACCATGGGCAGGTCCACGGCACCGGAACGTGGGGACCGCATCTCCTTGTTCTGTATAGGGAGAGAAGGGAATGGGAGACTACGTTAGTGTTGGATTCAGAGTGGGGAATGATCGATGTCGGCAAAGGAGAGAAGAGAAATGTCTTATTTTGTGTTTTTATATCTGGAACTCTATTTGTGACTTGTTTAAAATGGGCTCGAGAAAGGAGCCATACAGAGTAGGCTTATAAATAAAACACATTGTAGTACAGTATCATTACCATTATCTAATACATGTACTGTAGCTTTTAGACTCAGAGCAGTATTGAAATATACTCTATGTGCTCGATATGATCATCAGCAATGGTAAGTAACAGTTATACAGTCCCAGTCAACACAAGATTTCTTTCCAACATTTTTCTCATTGTTCTCATAGGGCTCATTGGTAACAGTAGGTCTAGTCAGGTGATGTGTGTTGATGTGTAACCGCTGACCTGGGCAACAGAGGTGTACTGCTCCAGTCTGTTGTCAATCTTAGAGACGACAGGAGAGTGAGACGTCTTCACCGTGCTGCTCAGAACATACAGCAACAACAGAATTAGCCAAAGGGTCATTTTATTACTGAACTGTATGACTTCACACTGAGAGCACCGGTTGTGATTCAAACAATGAATGGAAATGACTGTTCACCTTTTCTGTGCCGACTTGTTCAGAAACTCTGCCCTTTCTCCAATCTGTAGACAGATCAGTGAATTATGCATCCGCCATTTATTAGACAGTGGCCACACACACACACACACACACACTACTCCCACATCCCATCCAAACCTAGCAGCACCCTCCTTCTCCTCCTGTTCTACCTTTCCCTTTTTTTTTACCAGACCTATTACATCCCTGTTTAGACTGGGCTTTTCCTAGCCCAGCGAGACACAATGTGACTGACTGTTCTGTTCTCCACAGCACTAGCTACAGCTACTGTCACCCAGCCAGGAAAAGCATAGAGCAGAGCAGCACAGGCCTTTTTCAGGCCCTGCGCCGTGGGAACCTCGCTCCGACTGCTGTTTATGATATACGACAACAGGGCTAAGAGGGGGGGAAAGCGTTCCTGAAAAGAAAAAAAAACAACCATCCATACCTGCTCCCTCTAAAAAATGTAATAAAAAAGGACCCTGCTTGGTCTCTAGCTCAGCTCTGCTACTGAATGTGGGTGTTCCTAAAATACTCCTCTCGACAGGAAATACCCCATTCTCAGGCTGCAGCAGCACATTTTAAAGAGCTCCCATTCCAACGCGGGTACACTAATCCTATTAACCTAATCGGTTTCCTGCATCCTCCGAGTCTGACGTTCTTGAAGGGAGCAGCTCTCTTTGTCTAGCTAACTGTGTTGACTCCTATTTGCAGCTTCTGGAACGTTGTATCCTAATGTTATTACTCTGGAATACTTCTGGAACGTTGTACCCTAATGTCACTACTCTGGAATACTTCTGGAACGTTGTGTCCTAATGTCACTACTCTGGAATACTTCTGGAACGTTGTACCCTAATGTCACTACTCTGGAATACTTCTGGAACGTTGTGTCCTAATGTCACTACTCTGGAATACTTCTGGAACGTTGTACCCTAATGTCACTACTCTGGAATACTTCTGGAACGTTGTACCCTAATGTCACTACTCTGGAATACTTCTGGAACGTTGTACCCTAATGTCACTACTCTGGAATACTTCTGGAACGTTGTACCCTAATGTCACTACTCTGGAATACTTCTGGAACGTTGTACCCTAATGTCACTACTCTGGAATACTTCTGGAACGTTGTACCCTAATGTCACTACTCTGGAATACTTCTGGAACGTTGTACCCTAATGTCACTACTCTGGAATACTTCTGGAACGTTGTACCCGAATGTCACTACTCTGGAATACTTCTGGAACGTTGTACCCGAATGTCACTACTCTGGAATACTTCTGGAACGTTGTACCCTAATGTCACTACTCTGGAATACTTCTGGAACGTTGTACCCTAATGTCACTACTCTGGAATACTTCTGGAACGTTGTACCCTAATGTCACTACTCTGGAATACTTCTGGAACGTTGTACCCTAATGTCACTACTCTGGAATACTTCTGGAACGTTGTACCCGAATGTCACTACTCTGGAATACTTCTGGAACGTTGTACCCTAATGTCACTACTCTGGAATACTTCTGGAACGTTGTACCCTAATGTCACTACTCTGGAATACTTCTGGAACGTTGTGTCCTAATGTCACTACTCTGGAATACTTCTGGAACGTTGTATCCTAATGTCACTACTCTGGAATACTTCTGGAACGTTGTACCCTAATGTCACTACTCTGGAATACTTCTGGAACGTTGTACCCTAATGTCACTACTCTGGAATACTTCTGGAACGTTGTATCCTAATGTCACTACTCTGGAATACTTCTGGAACGTTGTATCCTAATGTCACTACTCTGGAATACTTCTGGAACGTTGTGTCCTAATGTCACTAATCTGGAATACTTCTGGAACGTTGTATCCTAATGTCACTAATCTGGAATAGTACAAGAGGATCTGAGTATGTCCTCCTGTGTCTTTGTTACACTGGAACTACAGGAAATGTCACAACTATGGCATCGTGACTTGAACTACATGAACAACATACTGCAGGAATCAACTAAAATAAATACAACTTCTATTAAAATGACTAGTGTGTAAGTCTGAATCAAACAAAAGGTACACAACTCACTCCACTGTAAAACAATAATGTTAGCACAGCCACTGGAATGAGTATAACCTCACAACAATGCATCACACACGCATTAGCTATGAGTAGAACAACGTTGCCCATAGACACTGATCTAGGGTCTGGTTTACGTTCCTCCCTCCTAATGGTTCAGGTTTAGATATGGGGAAGGGTAGTCTGATCCTAGATCTGTAACCTATGGGCAACGTCTACCATCAGCTGTACCTACAGTGAACATGATGACAAAGTAAAGCTGTGGAGATGAATGGAAGGATGTTAACATTTACCAACAGACCAGACCACAAACGACAACAAATGGAAATAGATTATTACATCAAAAACGATTTTAAAAAACACTAACACACAAAGTAAGACTATTTCAGGGCAGGTTTCTGTGAGTCCAGCCTGTGAGATGGATATTTGCTAAACTTGGAGTAATTCGATTTTCTCCATTGGCAGAATAGTGAAAACCCCCATGGACATTCACTGCATGGGAGTTTATTTCCGCAACACTGGAGCGTTTATTCACATAAGTTGATTAAACACACTACTCCATGAAAAATATTATCTTTATGGTGATAAGTTGTGGCATTTCCAGTTTCCATGCCTTGTACGCAGTAGCAAGACAACAGACAAACCCACACAGACAGAAGACAACAGAACAGAGACACTTATTGTCAACAACAATGACGCCGTAATGTTCCCAGTAAAACTGTCCTGTTACCTAGAATGAGGTGAATTAAGCTAAGGTAGAGATTATGCCATGAAAAAGACTAAGACGTACAATCTATTATATAAGAGCTTGAGTAGCTTTAAGGATCCCTGCAGTGTACTTGCTGGATTGACGACAGGGTTAAAGCTATGTGACAGTATTCGGACATGGTCATAGACAGACAACACAGAGGGAGGTGACTGAGAGGTCAAAGGTCAGAAGTTGTCGAACTGACCTTGAGGGAGGATCCTCTGGGGCTGAAGCATTTGAAGGGCTTGGCCTCTCCGTCGACAGGCTCCACCCCCATCTGCTGTCTCTTCTCGGCCGCCTCCGCCCTCCTCCTCTCTATCTCCTCCTTCATCCTCCTCTTCTCCTCCTGAGAGATGCGGAACACAGCAGAACGCTCAGTTATTAAAACGGTCACACACGCACAACCAGGAATGTACGCACGCAAACGATAACTAAGCACGGGTATCTTCCTCTAAAGTGAACTTTGGCCTAGTCTATAGATCAAAGCACCACTCCTCTAGTGAAAATACTTCTTTACAGTTTATGTTACTGTATTACAGTCTGTTCTTATTGGTACTGTACAGTAGGTAAACACTATTTATATTTGATGTCCAGGCCTCTATTTGATGTCCACCTATATCCAGGCTTCTATTTGATGTCCGCCTATATCCAGGCTTCTATTTGATGTCCGCCTATATCCAGGCTTCTCCCACCCTGACACAAAACAGTCTCTTATACACCACAACATGAGACAACCCCATGTTCAAAGCCAAGCGTAGCACAGAGACCTGTCTGGAAATGACAGAAGCTGTGTCTGAAACGGCATCCTATTCCCTATATAGCGCACTACTTTTGACCAGAGCCGTACCCGCAGAGCCCTGATCTAAATGAGTCCACTTTTTAGGGATACGGTGCCATTTGAGATGGAACCAGAGAAACCTGTCCTCTTCGCTTGAAGTCAATGGGTGCAATAATATTAACAACCGGGGTTTTTCTATTCTTTTGTTTTCTATTACAGTACTACTACCTACAGTAGACTAGGTGATCGGACAGTGAATGGTGCAGTGTCAAGTGCAAGTATGAACAGGCAAATTATGGACTGACTATCATAGCTTAGATATGTTAGGGTGAGGTCATATAGCAAGGGAAGAATGATGGCCTATAAATGAATTATTATTGGGATTCAAATAGGAGTGTGCTGATAAGGATGCAGTAAAATAAGATCATGTCATGGTGAAGCAGGCAGGAATATGACATATAGCTGTTATCTTCAACAGGTGTTATGACTAAATCAACTGAACAGTCTTGAGATGAGGAGAGAGAGACGGAGACAGAGAGACAGAGAGACAGAGAGACAGAGAGACAGAGAGACAGAGAGACAGAGAGACAGAGAGACAGAGAGACAGAGAGAGAGAGAGAGAGAGAGAGAGAGAGAGAGAGAGCAGAACAGTGAAGGAGAGCGGCACAGAGAGAGAGAGGGAGAGAGAGAGAGAGAAAACGAGTGACATCACCGCTAAAGAGACACTCCCCTTGTCCACTTCAAACCCTACCTCCTCTCTGTCCTTCTTCTCGGCCTCCTCCTGTTTCTTCTGTCTCTCCTCCTCTTCTATGATCTTCCTCCTCTCCTCCCTCTTCTTCTTCAGCTCCTCCAGCTCCTGCTCAGCCTCCTGCTGCTTCTGTCTCATCCTCTCAAACTCCTCGCTCTCCGCATCGTCACGGCGACGCTTCAGCTCCTCCAGCTTAAGCTCCGCCTCCAGGCGCGCCGCATCGTCCTGCTCCTCCGCCCCCGCCTCCAGGGAGCGCACGCTGCCGCGGCTACGGGTCCAGGAAGACGGGTTAACGTTGTCACACAGGTAGAAAGACAGCCACACGCGCAAGCATACAAATGCACACGTACACACACACACCAAGACTGTCTAAGGTAACAGTGTGTCTAAGGTTTCACTCTAGTGCTTCCCTCTGGGGAGCTAGGATTACATGACCCGTGTCAAACACAGCAGTTCTGCTCTAGAAACCAATCACGTTAAACAACAGTGTGTTTGTGTGCGCTGGGATAAATATGCCTTTCAATTACCTTACAGACGCCTTGGGCAATGCTCTCCTCCCCCCATATTTTGAACCGTGACCAATGTGAAGTGAAGACCCCAGAGTGCGTGTGTGTTTGTATGTGTGTGCACGCCTGCGTGCATGTGTTGCGTGTAGCATTAAACCATTAGGGCACATAGGTCTCTGGCTCCTACCTCAGGGTCCTTTCTGTTTTTTTGTGTTTTGGAGGAGTCTCCTCGTGCAGACCTCCATTCTGCTTTTCATTCACCTGCAGGCACAGAACACACCCTGAGCACACGGAACTCCGGGAATGAAGGAGTGCTTGTGTCTGTGCGTTGGTGCTTCTACGTGACATCACACCATTCCAACCAGGACCAGTGACTCCACTCTGTGACCCTGGCTCTGTCCAAAATGACACCCCGTCCCCCACTGGACTACTTTTGGCCCAAGTCTTCAAAGTGGTGCACTGTGTAGGGAATAGGGTGTCATTTGGGACACACATCAGAGAGCAAAACAGGGGGGTTGCGGAAAGTGAGTAGACATGACAACAGATGCAAAACACGGGTTTCACACACAACCTCTTCCGCACTGTGGCAAACATGCAGCTGAACACACAGTGACCGTATTGTGACCACTCTGTCGATGGCATGGCATTAAACCATATTAAAGATAATCACACGACAGTGACCACAACCACACCTTATAAGGTGTAGCTCTGTTACCGTGGATGCAAAACCACACTGTGACCACACTTAGCGTCTAGAGAACTTCAATGTCTGGGAAATATTCATTTAGGCTACACCGCTACTGTTCTACATTAACAAAGACATGAGGAGTTGTCTTTAGAGTTATTATACAGTATGATTTCTTATCATTATTTCGGAGACATTCGAGTTATCCAGAGATGTTCATGCTCCTATTTCACACCTCTATGTTAAAGTCCTACCACATCCAAGCCGTTTTGGATTGTTGATATGTCACAGTCTTCCTCAGTCTCATTGTTCAGCGTCACTGTCGTTCCCTCTACCTCTAACTGATCTGCTTCCTCAACCTCTTCCTCTACCTCTACCTTATCACTTAATTCAGCATCATCTTCAACCTCTGCCTCTGAGTTGACTGATTCCTTAACCTCATTTAAAACCACCGGTTGTTCTTCTGTATCTTCCTATGAGAAGGAATGGGAGTGTCACGTTTTATCAAAAATCAGATAGACGATCGGCAAACTCCAGCCACCAAGCCAATCAATATATCCATGGTCATACCTCGTTTCTAGTTTTTTCGTCAATGGATTCCTATGGATAAATAAGGTACATTTTATGAATGAAAACATGCTGACGGAAAATGAAATGAAAATGGACAGAAAAGTCTATAAAATAAGAATAGACTGACCTGTTCTCTCATATAGGATCGTCTCGGTTTCTCCTCCGCCACCTCTTCCTCCTCTTCTTCCTCTCCCTGCTCAGCCTCTTCCTCCTCCGGAGCAGCCTCCCCCTCCTCCTTCTCATTCTTTCGGCAGTTCCGCTCTTCCACCTCTTCTTCGTTGTCTTGGTAACGGCCCCTGCGGCCGACAGACTTCTCATCCACACTATTCTCCCCGCTGCCGTGGTTACCGGCATTGCCGGGGTTCTGATCCTTCTCTCGCTCCAGAGCTTCCATCATTCTTTTCTGCCTGCGCTCCTCTCGTTTGGCCATGCGCTCCAGCAGGGCCTGCTCATCATCGTCTCCTCCACCCGAGGAGGTCACAGAGGAGGAGGACACCGACACACTCTCAGTCACACTAAGAGAGAGAGAGAGATGCCACAGTCAGTTACACAGCCAATCAATATCACACTGAGGGACAAAAACAGTAAACCACTGAATTTGCTATGTGGTCACTGCTTCTGAAGTTAAACTACCCCTCTCTGCTGAACTTTCCCCAAGATCAGGGCACCACAACACAGTCAATATGGATTTCTACTCGGCTCATGTGGACATCAACAACAGGGGAAATAGCATTTCAGCTCCATTTCCAATTGACACGTCTAATCAATTTACCTCACTGAGTCTTCTGGCTTCCAAGCTTTAGGCTGTTCTTTTATCCACATGTTAGGTCCAACAGCGTAACTTAGGCCTACACGAAAGTTCATGGCTGCTTTTCTCTCCCAGAAACGTGTCCAGTCCACATTACACTAGCGACTAGCTACCTCCTTTGCCCAGCCTCATAGCAAGCTAACAGGGCATCCATACGACACAGTACGTGGGTCTGCATCCAACCACCTCACACATACCGACAGAGTTGAATACAGGCGGACAACACCGTTTGGCAGATGTTAGCACAGAACCCAACACAATCAACAACGGGCCGGGTTACGTCTGATCACAGGTCGAGACAATCCCTGACTTGTTCAATACCCACAGGATATGGATGTGACCTCACAGAGAGAAACCATTCTCCACTACAACGGTGCTTCTGTACTTGTGGATGTCAGAGCAGCCCACTACTTCCAGTGTCTACTGCTGTACTGACCTCAACTGGACATGGTATGGGGGCGGACAGTAGGGTGAGCTATTTATGACTGATTGGTAGACAAAAGAAGAGGGCTTCTGTCTAAATGATGTAAGTCTATGATGTCTGGGTTTCTCCACTGTAAGACTTCTTCAATGCTTTAGAAAGGCTACTAGCCTACAGTATGACAGCAACCCACCGTGCAGCTATTCTATTGAGAGAGTATACTATAAAAAAATACAAAAAATCAGAAGAGGATAGGAAAGGACAGCTGACAGGAAACCTGGACAGGAAACTTCCTCCAGGGATGGCCTGAGCTGCATTCCAACAGCGGATGAGATCAGGGTTACACACCAAGGTTGTTATAGTTTTGTTATTTTCTATTTGTTTTTATTTCTACTAGATTTAAGATGTTTATTTAGTTCAAGTTTGATAAAAACATTTTTACATAATTTATTTTCAGTTTAAGGGACAGAAAGAAGCCTATTTGTGGGAGGCTAGGAGCCATTTACGTGTTTAGTGTGTGTGTTTTGGGATGTCACTTATGCATAAGGTGAAGGGTCAGGTCATAGGTTAGGTTTAAAGGTAGAATCAGCGAGATGACGTACAGTTGAAGTCGGAAGTTTACATACTTAGGTTGGAGCCATTAAAAGTCGTTTTTCAACCACTCCACAAATTTCTTGTTAACAAACTATAGATTTGGCAAGTCGGTTAGGACATCTACTTTGTGCATGACACAAGTCATTTTTCCAACCACGACTTACAGACAGATTACTTCACTTATAATTCACTGTATCACAATTCCAGTGGGTCAGAAGTTTACATACACTAAGTTGACTGTGCCTTTAAACAGCTTGGAAAATTCCAGAAAATTATGTCATGGCTTTAGAAGCTAGACTAATTGACATATTTTGAGTCAATTGGAGGATGCATTTCAAGGCCTACCTTCAAACTCAGTGCCTCTTTGCTTGACATCATGGGAAAATCAAAAGAAATCAGCCAAGACCTCAGAAAAAAGAATTGTAGACCTCCACAAGTCTGGTTCATCCTTGGGAGCAATTTCCAAACGCCTGAAGGTACCACGTTCATCTGTACAAACAATAGTACGCAAGTATAAACATCATGGGACCACGCAGCCATCATACCGCTCAGGAAGGAGACGCGTTCTGTCTCCTAGAGATGAACGTATTTTGGTGCGAAAAGTGCAAATCAATCCCCGAACAACAGCATGTGAAGATGCTGGAGGAAACAGGTACAAAAGTATCTACATCCACAGTAAAACGAGTCCTATATCAACATAACCTGAAAGGCCGCTCAGCAAGAAAGAAACAACTGCTCCAAAAACCACCATAAAAAGCCAGACTACGGTTTACAACTGCACATGGGGACAAAGATCGTACTTTTTGGAGAAATGTCCTCTGGTCTGATGAAACAAAAATAGAACTGTTTGGCCATAATGACCATCGTTATGTTTGGAGGAAAAAGGGAACGCTTGCAAGCCGAAGAACACCATCCCAACCGTGAAGAACGGGGGTGGCAGCATCATGTTGTGGGGGTACTTTGCTGCAGGAGGGACTGGTGCACTTCACAAAATAAATGGCATCATCAGGAGGAAAATGATGTGGATATATTGAAGCAACATCTCAAGACATCAGTCAGGAAGGGTTAGGGTTAAGCTTGGTCGCAAATGGGTCTGCTAAAGGCAATACCTACCAAATACTAACTGAGTGTATGTAAACTTCTGACCCACTGGGAATGTGATGAAAGATATAAAAGCTGAAGTAAATAATTCTCTACGATTATTCTTATATTTCACATTCTTAAAATAAAGTGGTGATCCTAACTGACCTAAAGACAGGGTATTTTTACTGGGATTAAATGTCTGGAAACTGAGTTTAAATGTATTTGACTAAGGTGTATGTAAACACCCGACTTCAACTGTAGATGCAAAGTAAACAGTAGTAGTGGGTCAATTTCCACAACAACCAGGAAGCAGTTGTAGTCCCGTATCTACCACGTTGTAGCAGCCTGAAACGTACCCGTGCACATTCGCAGATACTCTGTGTGACTGCGTGAGAGCAAAGTGTTGCATCATGCTCGTCTCAAATGACGCGTTCGAGCAGATCACTTTTGTCAAATCTTTCAAAGTGTGTTGCATTCTGGGGATAAAAATGGTCCAACTTAGGGCCTCCCAAGTGGCGCAGCGGTCTAAGGCACTGCATCACATGCAGTGCTAGAGGGGTTACTACAGACCCGGGTTCATTTTCCAGGCTGTGCCACAACCGGCGGTGGCCGGGAGTCCAATAGGACGGCGCACAATTGGCCCAGCATCGTGAGGGTTTTGCCGGTGGGACTTTACTTGGCTCATCGCGCTCTAGTGACTCATTGTGGCCGCCTGGGTGCCTGAACGGTGTTTCCTCCAACAGATTGGTGCGGCTGGCTTCTGGGTTAAACTGGTGGGTGTTAAGGAGTGCGGTTAGGCGGGTCATGTTTCGGTGGACGCATGACTCAAACTTTGCCTCTCCCGAGCCCGTTGGGGAGTTGCAGCGATGAGACAAGATCAAAAATTGGGGATAAAATACAAAAACATATTAAAATACATCAATAAAATGGTCCAACAGTCATGACGTTTCTGCAGTTGCTCCTCACCGACTTCATCCTGCAGCTATCATCTGCATTGTGGGAGGCTGTATTGTCAACCAATCATTAGGATGTTTTTGTTTGACCCACACAAACATGACTGAAACAGGAACCAATTTTCCGTGATTTATGTGTACAGTGGATATATACAAATAAATGTGATATCTGAGGTTCTCTCCATTATTGACTGTACAACGTGTAACATAATATTACATGGGGATATTTGGTGTTTGGTGTGTGATATGGGGGTTAGATACATGTTGATTTCGACATTGTAAAAAAAAAACTTTTAGCCTTGCTGTTGGAAAACCACATTGGTGTCCGACTTTCGGCCGTCGCAGATGCATCTCCCTGACTTCACTCCTTGTCTTTCGTCTGCAGTAAGGTTGATTTAGCCTTACCACTCAAAACGTTCCAAATATCTGCTGTGCTGCTCTTGGCAAAGCCATCTTGCCTGCCAAAAAACGTAAAACTCGAAACTATCGAAGATGATAGTTTCAGTTATTCAGTATAGTTTTTCAGTATAGTTTTTCAAACAGATATGTGAATCATTTTATTTCAGTTTACTAAATTGTTTTCGTTTCACTTTCCCTTTACTATAAGAACCTTGTTACACACAAATCCATTATTAAAAGGGGAAACTGGGTTCAAACCACAATCTCCTGCCCACCACAATACTGTTAGCCCCTGAGCTAAAGCCTAGGCATTATGTTTGGGAGCTAACACACATCTTCAGGTCTTACCTGTGGCTGTTGGTCATCACCACGCTGTCACTGGGCTCCTCGCCTCCCATCCCTCTCATCCTCTCCTGACGTGCCCTGCGTCTACGCTCCCTTGCAGCCTCCTCCTCATCCTCATTACTACCCTGGAAGGCCATCCTGAGGGAGAAAGAGAGGGGAGAGTCAAGTAAGTAATTCATTTTTTTTTTGTTATCTGGAAAACAAAGAAGAAAAACATAAATCAAATCAAATGTATTTATATAGCCCTTCTTACATCAGCTGATATCTCAAAGTGCTGTACAGAAACCCAGCCTAAAACCCCAAACAGCAAGCAATGCAGGTGTAGAAGCACGGTGGCTAGGAAAAACTCCCTAGAAAGGCCAAAACCTAGGAAGAAACCTAGAGAGGAACCAGGCTATGAGGAGTGGCCAGTCCTCTTCTGGCTGTGCCAGCTGGAGATTATAACAGCACATGGCCATGATGTTCAAATGTTCATAAATGACCAGCATGGTCAAAATAATAATAATCATAGTAGTTGTCGAGGTTGCAACAAGTCAGTAACACAAGAGTAAATTCCAGTTGGCTTTTTCATAGCCAACTGACCATAGATTCCAGTGATGCTGAGAGTAAGTCCTTCTTTCCTTAGACAGGGATCAGGGTATTTACAGTAGACTCACTGTACTCTCACCCTACCCTGTTCTGCTTTACTCTACTGAGCTCAGGCCACTGCTGCTGAGGTTTCACTTTTGACAGCCTGATGAAAACAGTGTCTGGAGATGTGGCTTGGCCAGCGATGAGAGGAGGACCCCGACCGTAACATGGCTGCTGGCCCACGCCTGCCTCAGTCCAGGCTCGGCCCAGTGGATGGTTGGAGTGGTCGGGAGCTGTAGTGTGTGAAGGGCCGTAGTGTGTGTGTGTGTGTGTGTGTGTGTATATATATATATATATATATATATATATATATATATATATATATATATATATATGTGTGTGTGTGTGTGTGTGTGTGTGTGTGTGTGTGTGTGTGTGTGTGTGTGTGTTTTGCCTGTACTATGCCAGCCAGCCGAGAACTTTACAAAGGCCAGATCACCGATCTCAATGCCCTGCAGTTTGACAGGAAAGTCTCCAGCCCACAGATGTGCTTTTAAAAAAAGGTACCAGTCCATTCTATTTAGATTAATGTTCAATTTCATGAATCATTCATGAAACATTGGGAAAGCCTCTCCCCTAAAGGTCTGAACCAACTTCTTCTCTTCCCATCTGGTTTTTTTGTGAGAAGACCTCCATTCTGTCTGCCTCTGTGTGATCTTCAACATCAGTGTCAGGCATCGGCTAAGCTAACATCATATGGCCGTTTGGCAGTGTGTACTGCATGTTATTGAAGCATGTGCAGTTAACATGCTAAGCAGAGTGGTTTTATGGGAGACTTTACAGCTTGCGAACAGCAGGCTCTCCTGCTGGGTAAACTGACTGAGGAATGTTGTTATAATTGAACACAAGACTCTGCTCACGCCCAAACCAAACCTGGGGGGACAGTGACACACCTCTCTCTCTCTCTCTCTCTCTCTCGTCATCTTACATCAACAATCCTGGGAATATTTCAGTTGGAGCTTGCATTGACGCATGCTTCAAAACGTGTACGAACAAAGTACGCATCTGAGAACTGCCCTCTGTGCTCATACTCCGACTGTTCCGTGCTCCAATTTGCGTACTCAGGAACACAGTCGTATGCATATTGTGAAAACACACTCTTTCTCTTTCTCTCCTTCGGTCCCTCTCTCACTTACAGTGCATGGGAGTGTATGTACGTTTGAGTGCCAGGGAGAGAGAGAGTGTGTATGCTAAAGGTTTGCACCTCTCTACAATTTGATACACATTTCCAATTCCATCAGACTAGAAGCTCTATTCTAACAGTCTATATTGCTCTTCATGCTTAACATTTGCACATAGATGACTGGCTATATCCTCAAGTGCAGTTGGTAAAAAAATAAAAAGCAGCAAAGACCGACTCAACCTCTGGAGAATAGTATTGTCCCAGAAACAGCCTAAATGTCATGGGAAACTGAGACAACAGCCAGTCCTTAGTGGCACATTGCAGTTAGTATGACAGTGTCTCAGGGTTGACGATGCTTTATGACAGTCCAATCAACTCTTAACAGCTTAGTTAGCATTCTTGTCAATCAAACGCTTGGCGCTCTTGGCTCTAGACTGATGCACCAATGAAGGCCCCAATGCAATATCCTCATTCCTTATAGACCACATACCACTTCAGTACGGCTTCTCCTCCCATCAGAGAGAGAGAGAGAAAATAGGGAGAGATCTTATCCCATATTGAAGATAATAAATCTTCCTATACAGTAGGCGCCTGACTTTGCAAGGGAAGCTGGCTAGCCAAAGACATGTATAACTTATGTTGGCCATCACATGAAGATGTTTTCTTTGTGGAGTAAATTCTGTAGCTGGAGGATGAAGGTAATCGTTTTATTGCAAGTGTGTGAAATTTTCAACAGTAAACACAGTTCTGCATTTGTTTTATATCGTAACAGAATTTGTTGCCGTTGTCCGTTTTTACAATGTGTACAATAAAGTTGATTTAAGCCTAACGTTGCATTCAGTTCCTGACTACTTGAGTAAGTACGAAATGTCCAGTCACACTAGGTCCAGTCACCAAACACATCAGGGGAAAAGATTTCCATATATTTTCTTTACGACAAAATTTCTCAGCAATGTCTGTGAAAACAACTTCGGAAAGCCCATGGGAAAATACTTCTTCACCTCTACTGGACTAAAATGGAGAGAGAGAGATAGATAGATAGAGATTGAAAGAGAGAGAGAGTGCACAGGGAGGGGGAGCGTGATTTACTGCCAAAACGTCTGGCCCATTCCCACGCTCGCCCCTGTCCTTCACTTTCTCCTGCAGGCCCAGAGAGAGCAGCGTCATTTCCCCGATCCTGAAGTCTACAGACATTCTAGGGACCCTTATCGTCTTATCAGTGCTACATAGACCTACATACCTTTGAACCTGCTCGTCACCCACCTCTACAGCTCCTGCGCTCATTTCTGGGCAACTGAGTAAGGGCCAGTACAGTGCTTCCCATGTGCGATTCCCACTGGCGTACGAGTTCCTTTTGCGTTATAGCTTGACAATATGGGTCCTGTCTAGACACATTTGTTCGCATTATATACATTGTGGGGCAAAATTAACTTCCCCGAAATTGAGTGGATGGGTCACAGGAGCACCAAAACGTGAGGGAGCCAGACCACTGCTCCTACTGTAGTCCACCCCAAACGTTCAGAGCTGGGCAGAGGCCCTAACAGACACAAGCAGGCCCAGTGAGAGTTTATGGTGCAGGCCGCCGGTTGGGGAGGGCATGTTTGGAACGGTCCATTCACTGAGGATGGGTGTTATTAAGGTCTGTTTGGAACGGTCCATTCACTGAGGATGGGTGTTATTTCCTGGCCTCTTCCTGGCCTCTCTGGAGACATGACCTACACACAGATGTGGAGGAGATGGGGGGGACAATGGGAGCTTCGCTTCTCAAAGGGCAGCAGACTGACAAACACTAGCCTGCACAGAACTGTTTTGAATGTTGCCTCAGCTATGAGATAAATCAAGTCAAGTGCATTGTGGTCTGTCACCAGACAAAAAGGGGTGTGACATGACAGAACAGGGTTACAAGGTTTGGGAACATTCCAACAGAATATCATTTTTTAAAGGGGACAAATAAAAAACACAGTCAAAACATTCCTGTGTGTGTGTGTGTGTGTGTGTGCGCGTTACATTGTCATAGCAAATCCCTGGTCAGTCACAGGACAGTATTAGAACTCCACTGTGCAGACCACCAACCAGACAGCTTGAGATCCCAGCTATATCGCTGTATGTCATTTGTCACAGAGTGCAGTACAAAAAGCCCAGTCAGGTAACCCCTGGGTCCACAGTGACTAGAAACACAAAACACTGCTTTCTATACCACATTCTTTAGGGGAGCTGTGTGGATGCCTATACATTCATTAGACTGTGCTCGATTAATTCAATCAAACGTTAATTCCAGTATGCGCAGAGTATTAAACCCAGCAGAACTACACAGTAGATGGTGAAGCGGAGTCCACCTTGGCCTGGTCGTCTCTGGCCTGCTGGTGATTAGGACTGGAGCTTCACCGCTCTGTCAACAAGACAGATTGTTCTGTTCTAGACTGGGTTTGACACAATGCAGAGCCACGAGTGCTGGGGAACTCCTAGGCCTCGCTCTCTCCACGCACGCACGCACGCACGCACACACACACACACACACACACACAGCAGACAAGAATCTTGGCTCACTGGGCTAAAGGAGGCGAATGGAGCTCGTCAAGCCTTCACCACCTGATGACGGTTCAATCTGTCTGAAACCCTCCAGGACTTTCAGACCTCCATATTGCATGTACATGGACAATACAGTAAACCAAGCATGCATGCATACCAGTGGAGGCTGCTGAGGGGAGGACAGCTCATAATAATGGCTGGAACGGAACAAATGGAATGGAATCAAACACCTGGAAACCATGTGTTGGTTACCATTCTACTCCAGCCGTTACCACGAGCCTGTCCTCACCAATTAAGGTGCCACCAACCTCCTGTGATGCACGCACGCACGCACACACACACACACACACACACACACACACACACACCTCCTCCAGCTCCTTGTGATCTCTACTAGTAAACACTTATAATGTAACAGCGTTTGGCAGCCTTGACTGCAGATATTATTGTATAGACTGGAGTGCTCTCACTACCCTGTCTCCTCTCTCTCTCTCTCTCTCTCTCTCTCTCTCTTTGTGTCTGTCTCTGTGTCTGTTTCCTTTTTAAATCCTATTTGGTGATGGTTGACTCGATTGGTCCAACAAGACAACATGTGTTTTTTAAGAACAAATTCTTATTTACAATGACGGCCTACTCTCATTTACAATGAGAGACATGGAAATATTGATTGGTACAGGATATTTGCAAAATATAGCAATGTAATCTTTTATCAATAACATGAGTGGGTTGAAAAATCGCACATGGTCCCGCCAACTGAAATGACTCCTTTAACTAAATAAACAGACATGAACAAACTCCCATCATGCCTACAGCTTACTACTCTTACTCGCTCTCACTCTCACGCAGTCTGTTCTTTCTGCCAAATTCCATGTTCTCCATATAATAGAAACACTGTGGGATCATATAAGTTATATAAAACACAGGTTTTATGATCTGTTGGGAAATATAACGACTGCGTTAAGTTATCGTTCAATCAACTGGTGTAGAGCTGGAGCAATGAGGCGTAGGCACACGCCCAAAAGGTACAACAATAGACGCCAACATTGCTGCAGAAGTTTACATTTGTTGTACAACATAATCACGCGTCACAATTAAATGTACACGATTATTATATTCACTGATTAAGTTGAGCGGGATGTATTTTCTGTTTCCAGCCACATTACAGTATTTACAAATCAGGAGGACAATGTCATAGATATCAAGTTTAAACAATCAAACAAACCACACGACAAAATGCTGGGTTAAATAGTGGACAGAACACACGTTGGGTTAAACAGAACACACGTTGGGTTAAACAGTGGACAGAACACACGTTGGGTTAAACAGTGGACAGAACACACGTTGGGTTAAACAGAACACACGTTGGGTTAAATAGAACACACGTTGGGTTAAATAGAACACACGTTGGGTTAAATAGTGGACAGAACACACGTTGGGTTAAACAGAACCCACGCTGGGTTAAATAGTGGACAGAACACACGTTGGGTTAAATAGTGGACAGAACACACGTTGGGTTAAACAGAACCCACGCTGGGTTAAATAGTGGACAGAACACACGTTGGGTTAAACAGTGGACAGAACACACGTTGGGTTAAATAGTGGACAGAACACACGTTGGGTTAAACAGTGGACAGAACACACGTTGGGTTAAACAGTGGACAGAACACACGTTGGGTTAAACAGAACACACGTTGGGTTAAATAGTGGACAGAACCCACGTTGGGTTAAATAGTGGACAGAACCCACGTTGGGTTAAATAGTGGACAGAACCCACGTTGGGTTAAATAGTGGACAGAACCCACGTTGGGTTAAATAGTGGACAGAACACATGTTGGGTTATGTTTTACCCGGCCAGATGGGTTTATGAGCTATGATCCATCAGGTCAGATCAGAAGACTGGAGGTGTGGCTTAGTAGGGGTGTGGCTTTTTGATAGTTCTGTTTGGCCACCAGTGAGTGTGAATGTCATTCCGGTTAATCTGTTCTGTTGTATTGTCAACACATGTTAAGAGTGAGCACTGACACTTTTGTAGCTTGCCAATCAAAACAGTAACAGTGTCATCCAAGGCCTTACAGACTTGTGCAGGCTTGTTCAATAGCTCCCGTTTGCAGAGAGCGCTTATCATATCTTCAGTTAATGTCACTGCCATATCTCTCAGTAAGGGATTGGACCTCCAGACATATACATTTGCATATCCTATTGCCCATGATGCATATTCATGTTTTATGATGCGTGTTGCCAGGTTAAATGACTGTTGTTTGTAAGTATAAATCGGGATAAGGGATGAAGCTACCCAGACAGGCTGAGCAAACTAAGCTCCTAGAGTTAAGTAGTCTACTGTATCCTTGCTCCGTAAAAGGAGACATGGATGAGGTGATCCATTTGAGATGAGCTCAATTGAAATGTCTGGGCTTGTCATGTATTACAGTAACTCAGTTGACTTGAGGATGCACAGAGGCTTTCTATATGAGGTCAACAGTACATTCTACCAGTGACACGATGAGAGACAAAGCAGAACGTATTGAGTCAGGGAGAGAGAGAGAGAGAGAAAGAGAACACAACACATGTCATCAGATCAGTGGTAGATTATTGCCTGCATGAGGAGAGGAAGCCAATATTTGCTGAGTGATGTTTTTAAAGCCCTGAGGAGAGTCCAAACTATTTAACGGTTGGCTCTCTGGTTCCAACTTGGCATGGAGATCACAGGGACCTGTAACAACCTGAGCCCAGCTCAAAGCCCTTTAAATGACTTCAACTGGGCTCTGAAGAACACTGAGGTCATATGACCACAGCCCTCGCTGTGCCATCAACACCCCCTCTGGACAACACGTGTACCTGCAACTCCCTCTGGCTGCACATTTACCGTTATGACGTCATGTTCAGAGTGGTTAAGCAATAAGGCCCGAGGAGGTGTGTTATAAGGCTAATATATGGCTAATATACCACGGCTAAGGGTTGTTCTTACGCACGACGCATCGCAGAGTGCCTGGACACAGACCTTAGCCGTGGTATATTAGCCATATACCACAAACCCCTGAGGTGCCTTATTGCTATTATAAACTGGTTACCAACGTAATTAGAGCAGTAAAAATACATGTTTTGTCATACACATAGTTTACGGTCTGATATACCATGGCTGTCAGCCAATCAGCATTAAGGGCTCGAACCACCCAGTTTATAATAATAAACTCCAATGAGATAAGACAATAATATTGCAGATATATAAGTGTGTGTAGTTATTGATGAATATGGAAGAGGTTTGAGGTTCAGAGGAGGATGAGTAGGAAGAGGAGGAGGAAGAGGAGGAGGAAGAAGGGAAGTAGGAAAGGGAAGAAGAGCGGGAGTAGAGGTTGGAGAAGAGACGGAGGAGCAGGAAGAAGAGGAGGCCAGTCTTACCGTTCAGCCTCCAGGCGCATCTCCTCCCTCTTCTGCCTCCTGAGCTCTCTGCGCCGCTCAAAGTCGTCGTCCATGGTTACGCCCTGCAGGATGACATCATCATTAACGACGTTTTAGTTTATATACTGGAAGCACATCCGAGTTAATCACCATCCGGTACCTCTGTATCCTGCTGGGTCATATTCAATTAGAACATGCAACGGAAAACATTTTAAAAGGTTCTGCAACAGAAAAACTAAAATAGGTGTTTCTTATTGGTAGGTAGTTCCTCCCTGTTTCCTTCAGTTTTCTTCTGCTTGATGTGTAGTGAAAACGACCCTGACGTCTCTCTGCTCTAGACCTCGATACAGGGATGCATGTTTGCGTGCCTACTACGACATTCACTACCAATACTTGCAGTACAGTTACGGCACATTGATCTCTCCCCAAGCCAGACACACAGACATTTCACTATATAAAAAAAAAAACAATGAGAGAAAGTGAAGGAATGACAGAGGAGAAAAGAGGAGAAATCGCGTGGGGAGGAAGAGATGTTAGCACAGGATGTTAACGCTCGTCACTAAAAATACCCTGGGTACGTGACCGAGGAGAGGGACCACCCAGAAGATCCTTTAGCCTGTCATCATCAACCTACGCTCTTCTCTTACAATAACACAACTGTACACAACCCCAATCTAGTCTACTACTACAGCTAATAGTAAAGTACACTGAGTGAAAGGCTACAGTACTATACCTTAGCAGTTGTGACGATTAGACCTTCAAAAATATACTGTATATTCTTCCCTCTTACACCATTCCAGCCTCTCTCCCACTGCTTTATCCCAACACGGCTACAACACAAAGAGTTCCTGCTGCTGCACAATCTTTCACCGGCTTCAGCAGTCAACAGAAAAGGCAAACGCCTCTTCCGTTCGCCCTTCTACTCCTCCCCTCCCTCCCACTCTCTTTTCTTGTAACTCTACGTCTCTCTCTCTCTCTCCCCTTGCTCTCTCCTTCCCAAACCTCTATTACTTTCCCTGTTTTGTTTACAGAGCTGTCAGTGGTTGGCTAGGATCAGATCTGGGATCAGTTTTAGAGAGGCAGGGTGGCTTCCTGAGTTGCGCTGTAGATCCTGCTGTAGCCTCCTGCTCTGTACCCCTCTGTAGCCTCACACAGAGAGAGGACCAGAAAGGGGCTCCAACACACACACACACACACACACACACACGAGGACAGGAAACACAAGGACAGGGGAGGTATGCTTTAAACAAAACCCATCACTCCCAGGGCTAGTCCCTCTCTCCCTTTCTCTTTCCCTCTCGCTCTCTCTCTCTCCTCTCACAAACCCCACCTCCAATTCATTTTAACTAGAGGGCTATCATAGTCAAAACTACGACGCACGTGTGATTTGGGCTAGATTATTTCCAACACCGCGATAATTTGCTCTCTATGTTTAGATACAATTACGCCATTTGCAGGAGGAAGAAAATTGGCACTTGGACTTCGGCAATTCGTACAACTGTAATTAGACAAAATGAGAGCAATAACGAAAACCCTGAAGCCTACAACAGCGTTAGTTTAATCACATACTTCCTAAAAGCAGCACTGGGACTGAGAGCACGCTATTAGTATGACTATGATTTGGGGAATATTTAAGAATAATGATTTATGCATAGATCATAATTTGATATTAGATTCAACAGGATTTTGAGTTTGCCTGTGAGAGTGCAGAGCAGTAGGTCTACATTCTTGATTTTTTGGGGGGGGCATTCCAGAGTACAGCCCTCAATAAAATGGAGGCATGTCAGTGTTGCACTGATTGCTTGAGAGGACCACCCATATTCTGTCAAAGCTAACATACATGGAGCAGAAGAATGGAGAGAGAGAAAGAGCGAGAGAGAGATTCCTTCCTGGAATTACATCTTTCTGACTTTCCCTCTGAGGGTTTCATAATAGAACTGCCTCTCCCTGGTCTCTGTAAACTATGGTCTCTCTCTCCAATCACTACCTCTCTCTCCTCTCCCTCTCTGCCCACTGTAAATGAAGGTCTCTCTCTCTCTCTCTCTCTTCCCACTGAACTAAGCACTCTCTTTCTTCCTCTCTCTCTCTACTGTAAACCAATGACTTTTTCATCTCCCCACTCTCTGTCTGCCAGCTCCTGAGAGCTACAACGGCAATAATGAAACATTTACTAGTCAAATTAATGCTCTGCCGCAATTCTGTCTGGCACTACCCAGCGCTTAAGGAACATTATATTAAAAGCCATGTTGATGTTATCCAGACAACGTTAGCTTCATTTCCCCCTATCATTTCAGGAGAGGTTTGTGTTAACAACATCCAAAACGGTGTGTCCTCTACTCACAAGGAGAGAGCTGGAAGAGAATGTAGCACCATTTCATTCTTAGAGGCATTGCAATGTTGATATGCAGTGAAATGTCGATGTACTGTTTTGCTCTGTGAGTAAAACAACACAGGAGGCCTCTTTTTCCACGAGTCATCACTGTGACACACAACCGAATAGCTGTCTTCACCACGTTAGCACAAACACATTCATCTCAAGACTATGCCTCGGAAACTATTTGAGGAACGCAGCATTTTTAACCTCCGAATGTTAGCACGGCATCTCCAAAGAAGCTTTAAGTTACTCATTCACATGCCATTTTAAAAACAACTCCAGAAGATTCTTCCAGAGGACGAAGCACTTTAAGTTGTTGAAAAAAGAAAAGCTGTCAAATGTAACGTTAACATTGGCAGGCCTGTCAGCAGATAACTTACATCCTGACACTTCTTCACCGGATAAACAGAAAAGAACTGAGCGCGAGGGGAGAGGGAGTTCTACTGGAATACAACAGCAGCTTTTAGTCCATGTTATCCAAAGATTGCCCGAGTCCAAAACTGATTAAGTGACACAATATTTGGACTGCCACCCACCGACTTCTTGACTGCAGCCGTTCTGGACGACTTGAGCGTGGGACTAAAATTAACTCCCGAGAAAAAGAGGCAGAATGAAAGAAAGACAGAAATGGAAAGATTGATGCCAACACAAACTTGGCCTACTTAGAATATATCCCGATATATCCATAGATAGCACCAACATGCACAATTTACTGTAGTGGGGACATGAAAGCAAACATGGTTATGCTATGGGACTCTGCCTAAGGTTTCTACTTTTGGCATCACAAGGAATGCTCTGTTCTTTTCCCTTTGAGAGAAGAAAAGAAGAGGGGATTGTGGGCCGGCTCCCACCCTCCCTGGCTCTGCCTGTACCTGCAGGTAAGCGCAAGCGATGTGCACATTGCCATGGTGACCCAGGTGTGAGGGTTGGCCAGGTGTGGTTGGAGGGAGGGAGCTGGGAGATATAGAGGTATCCCAGGTATCTGCCATGTCAGTGGTGGGCTGGCACAAGACCCAGGGATTGTGTGGCAGGAGCAGAGGGGGAAAGGGAGAGTGAGGCCAAGGCATCCTTCACCTCCTCTCTCTCGCTGGGGCCTACTCATTAGGAGATGCTGGTGGAATGTGAGCTATGTGCTCTTTGCTCTGGCCCCTGTCTGGGCCTCTCAGGTGGGGTGGAGAGGTAGGCTGCTGTCACTCTTACTCACTGTCGGTCTATCCATCGGCTACTGTGAGAGACTGGTATGGCCATGTACAATAAACGTCTTCATCAGGATCATTACCACTATAATCATCCTCTTTTTTATTAAATTTGTTTTTTATTTCACCCTTATTTAACCAGGTAGGCTAGTTGAGAACAAGTTCTCATTTACAACTGCGACCTGGCCAAGATAAAGCAAAGCAGTGCGACACAAACAACAACACAGAGTTACACATGGAATAAACAAACGTACAGTCAATAACACAATAGAAAAGTCTATAAACAGTGTGTGCAAATAAAGTAAGATTAGGGAGGTAAGGCAATAAATAGGCCATAGTGGCGGAATAATTACAATTTAGCAATTAAACACTGGAGTGATAGACGTTCAGCAGATGAATGCGCAAGAAGAGATACTGGTGTGCAAAGGAGCATGGTTTGATGCCAACACAAACTTGGCCTACTTAGAATATATCCCAATATATCCTTAGATAGCACCAACATGCCTCGCTCTCCCCTTCACCCGTTATACAAACACAGGAAAAAACAGAAATATAATGCCACCCTCAGTAACTCCGATCAAGCCCCTCATAAAAAGCTCTATGCAAAGATGTTTTCTAACTGGTGATGAGCAAATTGCCCTGCACAGTGTAACAGTCTTGAGCCGAAAGGCAACTAGGAACACAGAGCTTAATGTGTCTTTGTGTTGTGTGAAAGCACATACAAATGCAGCAGGGTCCACTTTTATTGATGGGAGATGAGAAAATGAAGGTAGTTGGGTGGGCTATTTACAGATGGGCTGTGTACAGGTGCAATGATCTGTAAGCAGCTCTGACAGCTGATGCTTAAAGTTAGTGAGGGAGATATGAGTCTCCAGCTTTAGTGATTTTTGCAATTCGTTCCAGTCATTGGCAGCAGAGAACTGGAAGGAAAGGCGGCCAAAGGAGGAGTTGGCTTTGGGGGTGACCAGTGAAATATACCTGCTGGAGCGCGTGCTACGGGTGGGTGCTGCTATGGTGACCAGTGAGCTGAGATAAGGCGAGGCTTTACCTAGCAAATACTTATAGATGACCTGGAGCCAGTGGGTTTGGCGACGAATATGAAGCGAGGGTCAGCCAACGAGAGCATACAGGTCGCAGTGGTGGGTAGTATATGGGGCTTTGGTGACAAAATGGATGGCACTGTGATAGACTGCATCCAATTTGCTGAGTAGAGTGTTGGAGGCTATTTTGTAAATGACATCGCCGAAGTCAAGGATCGGTAGGATAGTCAGTTTTACGAGGGTGTTTGGCAGCATGAGTGAAGGATGCTTTGTTGCAAAATAGGAAGCAGATTCTAGATTTAACTTTGGATTGGAGATGTTTGATGTGAGTCTGGAAGGAGAGTTTGCAGTCTAACCAGACACCTAGGTATTTTTAGTTGTCCACATATTCTAAGTCAGAACCGTCCAGAGTAGTGATGCTGGACGGGCGGGCAGGTGCGGGCAGCGATCGGTTGAAGAGCATGCATTTAGTTTTACTTGCATTTAAGAGCAGTTGGAGGCCACGGAAGGAGAGTTGTATCTTGATCCTCACAATCTTGAGTTCACAATCCTCCTCCTCTTCATCATCCTCCTGATCATCATATTGTAATATAATCTAACCATTCCATTCCATTCCTGACAACGGCATGCATATCTGAGCGACAGATTTCGGTCGCAACAACAGTATCCCCAATTCCCCGTCCTCCGGTTAGAGACATGAATCATGTCTGGCTCTGACACTGACAGACAGGGATGGGAAGGGAGGGAGGGAGGAAGGGGGGGAAAGGGTGAGTGAGAAGCTGCCCAAGGGAGGAAACGGGAGGCGTACTCTCACCTGGAGAGAGAATCTGAGCACCAGTCAGTCAGTCTGTCAGTCGCTCCAGCCTCAGCCTGTTCCACGTTGAGGGGGGTCTCAAATCTGTGTGGAAAAGGAGAAAACTACTAAAACTCCATTCTTCATGCCATCCCCCCCAGGCTGCTATTCACTTAATGTGTTCCAATGAAACCTAGTGTTCAAAAGGCTCTTTCTGTTTCGAGGCCCAGTTCTGTCAATAAATGTGGTGCGAGAGCCAAGATAGTGAAATCTATCTAGACTATGACTTTGACATTCACCTGGGTCAGGTCACCCCAACTGAGCTCCTCAACTCTGTCTGACTGGCTGACTCTGAGTCAGGGCTCTGTCTGTCTGTCAACGCTGTAGGTGTGTCACCTCCTGATCCCGGTGCAGTGCCATTTAGGTGGTGAGCCAAAATCCTATTACACTGATCTCAGACCTGCTGGAGTAGAACCTATTGGTGTGATGTTTTATGGTGGACTCTGGTCTTAGTTCAGGTCTGTGTGTACTGTATGTGTGTCGACGGTGTCTGTATTGCGGTGCAGTAGACCAGCTAATGGCCTGTACAGTAATGAGACTGAGCAGCGTCCCCTCTGGAGCTAAACTAAGCCCTGCACAGTGTAACAGTCACTCCTTGTCAGTCAGGTGACAGACTAGGATTCCCCAATCCCCACCCAGCAGTGTTTATACAGGAGCCATCAGGACTGTCTCACAGTCACGCAGCCTGCGCTCTGTCTACTCGTACACAGAGGAGAGGAACAGAGCAGAGGTTTAGCCGTAGTAGATACCATGGTCTTCTATAGGCAGACTGACTGACTGACTGCAGACTGACTAACGCTACGCAGGTGCTCGGGGGGCAGTTTGAGTTGGGCAAACGACCAAGAGGATACCTGTAGGGGTACGTATCCAAATGTGGATAGCAACACAGAGGGCAGAGGAATGTTTCCATCTCTGAGAACCCCTGGGAGTGTGTGTGTGTGTGTCTGTCTTGGTCTGTGTGTGTGTGTCTCTGTGCGGACAGCCAGCATGCATGTGTCCTGTCCATCGCCACCTGTAATGACGTGTTGGAAGAGGTTGTCCTCCCTTGGACCCGTTCAGCGTGATCTGCCTCTCCTCTCACACGTCGGACCCCTGGCTCCGCCTCGCCTCCAGTAACACATTTACCGCCTCTGGCACAGCCCAGGCAGTGAAACGCGCCAGGATGTGGCCACATCAATTTACTGGAGTTTTAGGCACGGGGAGGCCATGATTTCGGACTCGCTTTCGCTTTGCCTCGCTCTCCCCTTCACCCGCCTCTTAGTCTGTCACGGTACAGACACTGCTGTTGGACTGCGAAGGCATGATCCGACCAGCTGCTGACTACGTGCTCATCGTCAACACTGGGAGAATGTGCGGAGGAGGAGGAGTGTACGGATGTGTGTGACTGCACATACTTTCTCCCCTCCATACTGACGCCAAGGGGATGTCAGACAACTCAGTTGACCCGAGGACAGATCCTGTGGTGTCAGAGTAGAAGACTTTAGCGGGGACACATCTTTCCTTGGGCAGGATATGAGGTGGCCAAAAGCATCTGAGCTCAGCTCTGTTCAGCTCGATCTCAATACCATCTGCTTCGTATGTTAGGGCTCTATCCGCTCCAAAACAAATTCATTCCGCGAGAAGTTTCGGTTAGCTCTAATACGGAAGAATTCGGCAAATTAAAGCACTATTCATAGAATATTGCAGAGCTGAGAGCCCATGGGAAATGACAGTATAAGGACTGACTAAACTTGGTGAGGGACTGGGTAAGAATCTGCCTGTCATGCGTCCTTGAATTCTTAAGACGCACCATCATTAGCGACTTAGTCTGATGATCACACACAATCCCTCCCAAATCACCACAGATTGCTATTGTGTTGACTTTGGCTCTAAGATTGAGAAGAGCGAGGGGAAAATATTGGGGCTGAAAGAAGAAGAAGAGAAAAAAAAAAGAGGTCCAAGCCTCTGAGTTTCCACTTGGGGATGAAAAAGGAGACTCCTGCATGCATTCCCAGACAATGGTTCACAAACCCTGAACCATCTCCTTTCCCAGATTAATATTCAGACTGACTGCTAGCTATAGCCTAAGGTTACCTGTAACAGCTCACAGCTGAGAATCCATCACCGACACACACTGTAATCATCACAGGCAAAAACTGATCCAATGTAATACTGGATGGTACTGTCCAATCAGTGTTGTGCTAGACAAGGTTCTCTCACTGATATGCTTGACATCTCAGGTTACTAAACTTAGTGTGTGATGTAACATGTTGATCAAATTACTCACATAACCCTTTTTGGAAAGGGAAAAAGGCCCCCGAATGCCTTACATTTCATCATTCTGATAAGAGATTACAAATTTAGCCCCATGCTGGAACATTTCGATTCACTTCCCAATGCCAGTGTGATTAACTTGGTTTTTTGGCGTGGCATGTTCAACTGGTTTTAAATAGAACATTAGGTATTGGAATAATCTATTTTTACTCTCCTGGTTTGGTCCCACACACGGTTCTGTTCCTCCTCTCCTCTCCTCTCCTCTCCTCCAGTAATGCTTATTAAACCTGTTACACGTGTTATGACCTCCTCTCTCCCCCCAGAGGGGCCTTCCTATTCGACCTGACACGCACAGGCACTCGCACACACACACACACACACACACACACACACACACACACACCTGTACGTCAGCTTCCCTCAGTTGATCAGCTTCAACCTTTGCTACATGTCTGTCTTTAAAGCACTATCTCGGAGACTCGTCGTGCTTGTCAGCAGAGACAATACACCCACCATGCCATAGTTCATTCACATCATCATGGGTTAAACCATCAACCCTAGTCCAATACTCAGTCCAAATGAGATAGCTGCCAACAGCTGAGAAGAGTGGACAAAGGAGGATGTCAGTAAAACATAATCTTGCTATAAACGTTGCTTTGAAGAGAGTCATTTGCATTAGTTTATACAGTGAACCCTTAATGACGTTGTAAAGATGCAGCTTGTTTCAGAATGACGAGCAACTGCAGTAAACGAGATGAGGCATTTTCTCCTGTCCTCTTTGTGTTTTAAAAGGCTTGTGCAGGGCCTTAATGGTGCACTTTCAACGTCAGATCCACAATCAGCCCGTATCAGAGCAGCACGGCCCGAGGAGAACAAATCCCACACAAAATAGGGATGTTTTTTTGTACGCCATCAAAAGGCTACTGCTCACTGGCTGTATTCCATATGACCAAATATGGAAGAAAAAAAAGCTCCCTTTCCCGTAACCTAACTGGGAGAGAGAAAAAACGTTTCTAGCTAACATGCTGTGCAGTGAGATACAGGCAGCTCTCCCACTCATAACATACTGACCACAAAAGAGTGGGGTTAAAAGGGCCAGGGTTCAAATAGTATTGGGAATTGTTGAAGTTCTTTGAGTGTTTGCTTGGAGTCTGCCTGGCGTGCCAGATGGGGTGGGGATTGCACTTTGGGGGCTAGTCCAGTGGTTCCACTAACCCTGGCAAGCTCAATCAAGCACAGTTAAACTATTTGAAAGATTTCAAATACTATTTGAAACCAGGTTTGGTTCGGGCTGGCTGTATCCCTAAGCAACATGCCTGATGATGGTGGCATCCCTGGGACAGTGCAAAGTAAACCCAGAATATTATTAGACTGGCTTGCCCTAAACAAGAAGGACCACATTGCAACTCTATATCTTTTCCTGGCTGGATCGCTACGGTACAAGGGTGTGTGAACCTGTGGTAAAGGCTGACTCCATTTTAAGCCAGTAGGGAGTTGAAAATAACTAACCTTTCTTTGTTCAGTTTTAGAAAAATATACATATTTCTCTTTCACGAAAGGGTTTACATTCTGCACTCTAAAGCCTGAAGGACTGTACTGTAGGTTACATTCCTCTTGGCTGAACGCAGTCTCAATCCGAGGGGTCTCAGCCCTGCGCTGCAGTTAGGAACCGTTTGTTTATCTGCCCCCAGACTATTTGGTCCCTGACAAATGCCTGCCACTATTGTCAATCAAAGAAGGAAACCAAACAACTGGTCAAGAGGAAAAACACTCAAACCAGCAGTAGAACAAAGCAATAAAGAAGCTCGCTTGGCTTTTTCTCTTGTATTTAGTCAAGATGGAGTGGTTTTAGCTGTCAGCATGTAACCTATGAAATAATACATCAAGATTCTAATCCAAATATTCAGAACACCAACTAATCTCAATAAATATCTGCCTCTGCTCTTGACGCAGGTTAGCGTTTTTTTTGTCATGAATCTTTTGAGGCAGCTCTGTAGACTGGTCACTAGCTAGCACAGCCTCAAAGTCATAACATCTGATTTGAAACCTAACCCTAACCACACTGCTAACCTTGAATTAAGACCAAAAATACAAAATAATATAGCCAATGTTGACTTTGCAGCTGGCCTATCTAGCGGAAATCGCACAGTTCTGTCTCCAGGGCAAGATTAATGACAATAAACGTCAACCTTGACACGGGATATCAACAGCCTTTGTCTTGTGTAATTCCACTAGGAAATACAGTACACTAAATGTTGCCATCTTCTTTCTATACTGATGTTGCTATGAAGCCGCTCTACAGCAGTTTGACAGAAGGGGGTGAGGATGGGGGGGGGGGGGGGGGGGTACTGAATGAATCCTGACTGAATCCTATTTAGCGGACAGGAAGCTCACTCAGTGGAAACACTCACTCACGACCGGGGACTTGGACGAATGACTCGCTCACCCCACCTGTTCAGGAGAAAGGCTTCCTCTTCCTCCACCCTGTCGGCGTCCCAAATGGCACCCTATTCCCGATACAGCGCACTTCTTCAAAAGTAGCGTACCACGTAGGGGAACAGGGTGCCATTTGGGACACGTGCCGTCAACGACAACCCGCCATCTTGACACCTGCCGTCTTTTAGTATAAATGACCCCCCCCGAATGGGCCCTGAACCACTCCTCAACAGATCATTAATCTGACGTTCACTGACCAGAGAGAGTAGCAGGGTGTAGCAAGGCTGGGGTGTTGACACCTACATGATGTGTTTTACTCAAAGCAAAGCACTACTGATGCCAGCACAACCAAAAGGTCTGGATCTGCTACTCTGGTATTGCTCTCCGGACGGGAGCACATCCTGTACCAAAATTGACCTGTGTGTCACTAGAGGCCCCAATTCATATATGGAGCATGAGCGAGATGGAGCATGATAACATAGTGAAGCGTAAGTAACATTAACTTTGTCCTCACCAAACCGTCGATCACGATCGATCTCCAAGGCATTCCTGGTCGATCACTAAACATTTCTATAAAAAAAACTACGATAAAGCCATTCATCCCTAAATGTTTCTGTCTCGCGCTGTTGGCAGTAGGTAAACTTGTTTCATCTGCCCTGCGTTCCGGGTAGGTGAAGTGTTCCCATTTTGAACCATTTCATGTGTCTGAAGACACAAACTCCACCTAGTCAGTGTGCCCGGAGAGCAAATCAAGTGCACCTATAGGCCTACCGCTAGCCAATCATGTGCCTGTCTGCAGCTTCCTCGAGCGTACAACAGAGGAAGTCGATACTGTGATTTCAAAACATCTAAAACCATGACTAGAGAGACTGTCAACGAATACCGCAAAGAGATTTGGTTTTTATTATTGAGTTCATGTTTAAGTTCCTACTCAGCACTGACAACACTTTTTTATTAAACACTTTTATATGCCATAAAATGCACTTCTCCACTTGCGCTGCAACCAGCACTGCAGCTTCAATGAATGAGTAGCAAAGTGTTCCGATAAGCTTGCGTTGTTGTTATTATTATTATTAACGGCTTGTGTCTTTAAAAAAAAATCTAGGAATATTTCACCTTCTATGGTCATAGGAGTAACAACATGCATTTGTGCGTGATGCAGAAATAATGCAGCGTGAGTTTCGCGCATCAGCTCGAACATGGTCACCCCTTTTTGGTCAGTCTTAGCCGAGAAACGGACCCTCTGATGCTCTCCCTCCGCTGAGACTGACCATCAAACCCAGACACAATCAGTCCAGTAAAATAAAGAATGCACATTGTTTTTGCTCACTGAGCTGTGTTACACAAGTAATACAACAAGATCATATAGCCAGAGTTTTGAAATATAATTTGAAAATGTTCTGAGTTGAACAACATTGGCAGTGAAAATCAAGCATAGCCAACATACACTGATAATGTATTGGGCATATAGCCTACTTAAAACCTCATTGCTATAGAACCATTTTTTTAGTGTTGCACAGGCCTACGTTTTTTAAGTCATGTTTTTAAAAGGATTTTAAGCGGTAGATCTCTGCCTTCATTATGACTCAAAAAGTGTTATTGACTCAGAAAAGTTTGGGGACCACAGGCCTATACAGTACATGTACAGCATGACAACGATACAAGAGTTGTCTGCAGTATACAGTATGGGACCATAGAGGCTAGCATGTCCCCTGGTAAGAAGCCTATTATAGTTTGGGCCCCTATTCATATTCAGTCTCCCATATGGTAAATACATAGTGAATCATATAGCTAGACAGGACAGGCACCTAGCCACCAGGCATACAGACCAGTGTTCCTGTTGTAATCCCCTCTTGATTTGACAAGAACAAGGCATTTAAAACACAGCCTCTTTAAGGGTCCCAGGGGATCTGGGCTGAACTGCCCAATTTTCTCCACATAATTATTATGACACAGAGCAGTGGTGGATGGACTCAGACAGACACCGTATCTATCATGGCAACTGGAACATATGTTCTGGAATACAAATGTATTTCTCATAAAGAAAAAAAAACAAGTATCGTAAACATTTCCCCTAAAAAAAAAAGATGTATGTTTTGCAGAGATTGAGAGCCCCTTCGATTGCCAGAGAAAAAAAAATGAGGCTATACTTTCGAGAAAAAAGATGAATGAAAACGTTGGCGTGATTTATGTGCCTGGTCCGTATCACAGTGGGAGAAATGACTTCCTGTCATGCCTTACATGGAAACGTACAAGCAGCACGAGCTGCAACGAAGCCATGACGTAACCGCTTACACACCAGGAGAAGCTTGTGAGGCCTGCTCAGATCATGACGGGCTGAGTCAGACACTGATAGATGTTTGTGTATCACCTTTTTTCTGTCTGTGTATACCCAGGGGGCCGTGTTGCCTCACAGAAAATTGGTACCATGACCACTGCCTCAAAATTACACGTTTTACCTCAGAGCATACATTTTCATCAATCCGATCGTTTAGCCATGCGCAAATCTGTAAATCAGGCTGCGGAATGCACTTTCTGAAGCGTCGCGCAAGGATATTCAAGGGTATTATGTGACAAGAGATCTTTCAAAGTAAGGGGCCTGTTGCATTCCTGGGGAGAGATAGGAGAAAGATAGAGGAGAGAGTACCAGCGAGAGACAGAGAGGATTAAGATTCTAGCTCTAGCACAATGACCTCACCGAGGGCTATTACTCTGAGTGGACGGGAAAGGTGGAGAGGTCCAGCATTTAGGCTGCTCCGAGACACCCTTGTAAAAACATTTTGGTTTGTTTAGTGAACAAATACATTTTACAATTTTTTTTTATCACTGTCAGGATAACTGATTATAATGGAGCTCATTGTGTTGGCTGCCGGTGCTGTTTTTGTTTTCGGACGAAATACGAGGAAAAGATAGAGGACGAGGTCTGTTGCTCTTTGCATCCAAGCATCACTCAGCAGGCCTGAGCACATCTGTATTGATGGGGTGGGGTGGGTCACTGCATTGGGGCTAAAGGCCAGGTGTGTCACAAAGAGATGTGCTCAGTAGCAGTACGGATTGATGAACGGGAGTGGAAACCGTGACCAGAGACAAGGGCTAATTTATCAGTCAAGCTCCGCTCTTCCATAAACTCCTAACCGTTGAGGTTCTCATTGCACTGCTAAAACCACGGTCTTAACTGTGACGCTGTACCCTGGTCGAGTCTACTTCCCACCACCACAACCAAATCCCTCTGTGAGATATCCGTGAGTGAACTGGGTCATTCTAAACCATCCCCTTGATTCTGAAGAGCCATATCAACGACACCACCGTCTTAGACAGAAACCAGGAGCCTTCTATTCCAACCCTCTCGGTGTTCTAGAGATGCCTTGCTCACGACGCAATGTCTAGGTCTGTCTGTGTGTAATAAATATGAACGTCTGTATGCGCGTTTGCCTCCAGTGTAAACATAGCTCACCTTCAGACGGCCGAGCCGGCAGCTAGCTCAGCGTAAAGACCGTGTGACGTAATAGGAATCGATAGTGGTGAGGTTTCAGCTCCTCAAGACCATACATTCCTGTCTGAGTGGAGAGAGGAGACAACCCTTCTCGTGCCTCAGTGTTCTCCTATCCAGGAGGCTAGGCTACGCTATAGGAGATCTCGTTTCTGTGCATATTTCTGCTGGCTGTTATTATTAGTGTCGCAGGGGGTCAGCGGTCCGTCCGGGACGGGTTGCAACTCTGTGTGCCCCCCCCCAGGGTGATAGTGGGGGCCAGAAGCCATTGCTCTCCATAAAGCATAGGTATATCTCTCTTCTCCTAGTCCTGTCTGTCAATGGGCCCCCATCTAGACGCAACATCCACACGCAGTAGCATAGCCATTTTTGTCAGTGAAACATCTTGACCGTTGACGGTTTGTTAAATGATGTCAACTCAGCAGTGCTTGTCTGTCAGGACAGAAGGCCATTCCTTCTCTTCTTCTCTCCTCCTCCCTGTGGCTCTGACTTCTGACTCTGCTGCCAGGCATTCCAGGAAACACTAGAGCTCTAGGAGACATAACAAAGCACTCACTCTGTCTCTTTCTCTTCCTCTCTCTCGCTCTCTCTTACTATCCCAGTCTCTCTCCCTTCCATCTTTCTTTTCCCATCTGCCCGTTCTCTCGCTCACTGTCTCCTCCCACTCTCTCTCCCACCACTCTTTTTCTCTCCCTCTGTCTCACTCACTCCGTCTTGTCCAGTGTTGGAAGCCTCACGGTTAGTTTTCTCGTGAGTGTCTTAAGTATTTTTGTATAATGGCGCATTGCCTCAGTTATACTATAAAGTATTTTTACGTGACTACTAATGCTACATCACTGACACAACTCTAGGTAAGAACACTACTCCTCTCTTCAACATGAGGTGACTTTTACTGCCAAACAAAGGATAAAATTCAGCTTTATAGGTTAATGTACGTCATTTAAAACCGTCTAATTCCTAAATCTATTAGAATAACACATCTCAGACAACCATGAAATTGTAAATAATTAAGTAGTCGGTTTAGGAGAGTGCTCAGGTTCCCTTTATAGGGGTTCATTCAGTTTTAGCTAATGGCAAAACTGGAAATGAGATTACTCTGTAAACTTAAGTACAATGGGAACAAATCCAAAACCCCCCAGGTTTCTTTTCTGCTCGTAATCTGCTCAGAAGGAAAACCATCTCCTTTTCACATGATACCCATCCACCTGTGCCACCTCTGAACAAGCACACACAAGCACACACGCACACGCACGCACACACACCTTATTCACTTCCAGCCTGTTCCCTCTGTTTATGTATTGAGCCTGAGTGACTGGTATTTCATTTCAGACGGGCTCAAACTCCGGGCCAGGCAGGGCTGGTGTACCATTACTGGTCATTAACTTTAACCTGAGCTAATGGCTGCTCATTATCCAAGGTGGTCCCCCAGATGTCTGTCATAGTAAATGGGTGGCACAGAGCTTTAGGGACAAGAGCATTCAGACATCCTCTCCTCTGTCCCAGGGAACATGCCAACCTGGGGCAGACAGACACAGGCCTCCCCCTAACAAGCCTTCATTGTTCTACTTTTTCCCCTCAGCTGCTGGGTTCATTAAAGCAGGGCTTAATGAGGCCAGTCAGCTTGTCACCCCCCCCCCTTCTACCCTCACCCCTATTACCCAACCCGATCCATCCCAAAATCTCCAACTCCATCAACCACACCCCTTCTACCCTCCTCATCCCCCTCCATCCAAACCCTCTACCCTACTCAACTACCTCACACCCACCCACCAAACCAACCCTTTAATCTACTCCCATCTCACCCAACGTCCTACGCCCACACCCCTTCCCTGTCCCATGCACTCCTCTCCCCAAACCGCCACCCCACCCAATCGCATGTGTACAATCTATTCAACCCAACTCACTCAGCGTTGGCCTTGTCTTGTCTTCGCTAGCTAGCAGAACGCTCCTCCTCATGAAGATGTGTCTGCATTCATCTGATGAGAGGAGAGCCATAAGCACTAACGGGCCTGTAATGAAGAAGCGCTCACCCTCCATTAATGAGCGTGCTCACTTCGTTTAGTCTAACCGTGCATTGCGTAAATAAGCAGCGGGGGCCTAGCAGATTTGCTCCATTGTCTTTGGGTAGCCTAGCGTCACACTTGTTAGCGAGTTGCTTGTTTAGAGTTGTTGTTTTGTTGACATAGTATCCTTATCTTGGCATGTGTGGAATTGGCTGACTGCCACTTCTTTTTGCATTTCAATTTGTTAGTCGGTTTTCTCGGTCAGTCAGACTGTTGATGCTACAGATTGGGTCTTGTTCCATTAAATAATTAGTTCTACTCATCAATTTATCCTTAACTCAAGATGGCCGCCTGTTAGGTAGAAGGGTTTATTTTCAAATAGTAATACTTGTCAAACTACTTCACTAAGAAAATACTTGGACCAAGTAATGAATCAGCTAGCTTCCTACAAGTGTATGCAGGAGTTGAAACCCAGCATGAATCTGAATCTGTCCTTTCTTAGCAGTTTTGGCTAGCACCTCAACAACCATTAGCACCAGACCTGTTCCCCTATACCTGGGCTGTTTAACAATAACATGACTGATGGTTTCTCCCAGTCACCTTGAGCAGGTCTCTTATGAGGTAAGGCACTTAGCTCCTCTGCAGGGAGAGAGGCTCCGATTAAAACCCCTGTCAAAAGGCAGTGGCTACGTCCCAACTGGCACCCTATTCCCTATATAGTGCACTACTTTTGATCAGAGCCCTATGAGCTCTTGTCAAAAGTAGTGCACTATTAAGGGAATAGGGTACCATTTAGGACAGAGGCAGTCCACCTGCCAGCTCCATGTTACCCAACAGTGAAGTTAATTTATGAATTACCCGATGGTACTGAAATGATTCCAAACTAACAAATTCAAGCTGGGCTCGGGTCTCGCACAGTACTGTATATGGATGAAGGGGATACTTACATTCCCCTTTCTCTGAAGTGGGGGAGAAGTCTTTGGTATTATTAGATGCCAGGAGAAAGAGACAAACACAACACACAGTAATGCGCGCACACACACACACACACACACACAAAATAAACAAAATAACTGCTATATTGGGGATGGATTCTCCATGTCAGCCATTTTAGATGCTTTGATCTTCAGCTGTAATCAGATTCCATTGCCTTCCTCTGTATGGAGCAATGACATGTGAAGAGGAAAAGAAATGGAAGGGGAGATCTGCTCGCTGCTCGGCTCCTCTCGTTGCTTGTAATACATTCCTGAGCAACCCTGAGAGGCTTGTATGTCAATGCCTGAATATGCTTCTGATTACGAGGGAGAGAGTACACTCAATAAACTCCTAGACCATTACTACTGCTCCTAATACCAGCCAGAACGCAGACCCCAGACTGGGCTGGCTAATTCAGGTGGGTAACATTACTGGAGACAATTTAAAAAAGGTCTGCACCTTTAAAAACATAACACTTGGCTCCAACAGGAGAAACGGCATCCGTCATCGCTTCGGATTGCTGCTGTGCTGTGCAAGGGAGCGTTGTCCGAAGCTGTAGCCCTGATCCAGACAGGTCAGAATGATCCAACTCAGTCTAAAATGTACTGATACTGTAGTTCCAAAAGTCACATCTTTTGAACTGAAGCAGCACAATCAACATAACGAACCGACAAAGTTTGTTACGTACTTTATTTTTAAAGGGGGTAACTACATACTGACTCCCACTAAAGTGTTAAAGTACTGTAGTGTTACAACTAGCACATCATCATCCTGTGTCATACCAGTCAGAGCCTAGACTTGTGTGACACACAGATGAGTAATATCCTCATCTCTCGTGCGCTTTCACAGTACGGAGAGTCAGCAATAAAGTGCAGAATCCTGTCTCCAGAACCCTAAGCCTGCATAACTCGAGGTCTCACAGACACACAAATCATCCATTGATGTCAATCGGAGAACTCAACGACGCAAATCCTCCAGTTTCTCGAATGAAAAGATACCACTCTGCGTGTCTGAGCCTGAGGTAAATCCCTTGTTACCTAAGAGCCTGATTCCTCCAGCTGCTCGGGTCCCATGAGAGCCAGCATTCATCATGAAATCCCCACACTCCCCATCGCTCTCACCACCTCCACCATCCATACAGTACCACACACGCGCACACACACAAAATATTATAAAGTAACTGGTTCCAACACGAAGAAAAAAAACATAGGCAAAAGTTCAGTAAACTTAAAATGATGCGTTTGCTACGTTTTTCTCATATGTTCATTCAACTAGCAATTGCTATTTTGGTTATGGAACTAGTTACACACAGTGATTTTGACATACAACATTTTCATACATGATTACATTTATATAGTAATTAGCATTCAACATGTCCTCGCCTGGGATTTGAGCTCACAGCTACTCAGTTCACAGCGGTCTGATCTTCCAGCTACCCCACCATGTCTGTGTCAATAACTGATTTCACCTGTATTCCTACACATTGGACTTGATCTGTTAAAAGTACACTCAAGAAAAAACATTTTATTCATCATAGTGATTAAGGAATAACATTAAAAACAAAGTCATATGCCTCACCAACAACTCTACATAAAAAAACTAAAATTGCTTAAATAAGTCAATCAAATCAATAATAAGCTAATAGTCAGATTAATTGATACAAACATGGTAGAGTAGCAGGAAGCTTGTAATGCCATGAACCAAGAGATTGTGAGTTCAAATCCCAGGTGAGGACATGTTGAATAACAATTACTGCGTAAATGAACATGCACAATGTAATCATGTGTGTCAAATATGTAAGTTGAAAACATTGGAAGTTAAGATGCCAAAAATAATAATTTCAAGTTGAATGAGCAGACGAAACAAATTGAGCAAAGACGTAATTTGTTAGAAATGTTAAATTCAGGTAACACTTTGACCGAAAAGTTGAGTAAACCCCAAAAAATCTGTGGAACCAGTTATTTAATAATAATTAGTTGAAGCAACTAGATTTGCGGGTGGTTTATTTTTTAAAGTGCACACACACACGTCCCCTCATACCACACACGTCCCCTCATACCCGTGTCCCTACTCATAGACTCTCTATCTCCAAAAAACATGACCTCACTGGTCCTCCACTCAATAGCATCTTTCACACACACTGTTGGGATTTACCTCACTATATTACCTATAGGACCTTTAATTCCCCCCTTAACCTAAAATATGGGACTTTTAAAAAGGTGATTTTAAGGCCTTGATCAGCTATGTTTGTTTAGCTTTGGGGGCTGAGGAGAGCCAGAGAGAGAGAGAGAGAGGAGGGAGGAGAGGGAGAGAAGGAGGAATGTTAGCTGTCTGTAAAAGGGGGGGGGGGGGGGGGAGTTAGTGCCGGGGGACTGGTTGAAGCACTAGGCATGTCTGTGGTCCCTATGGGTAGACGCCAAAGGAAAACACAGAGCAAATCAGCTTGCAGAGACATTTCCTGTGCTTGTTTTATCAGATGAGGAAAGAAGCCCAGGGGCAAAAGTTCTGCTCAACAATGTTACACACTTTCAGCCACACTGTCGTTTTGGGAACGGAACATAACACATCTTTGGAGGATGACATAAGTAGTAGTGTATGAGTCTCAGGGTAGTGAACTGAACTCACGCTCCCACGATCACCCCCACCCTTGAAATCTATACCTTGGGGCGAAAAATGGACTTTTACCTTATAAGACTGGGGTTGAGTAAGCCAAGGGTTCCTGTACCAGCTCCCATCCACTAAAAAAGAGAGTTGGTTGTGTTGTGAGTGAGTTGGATGTGAAAATATCCTTATACAGCTGGTGGACTTCTGGAGGCCTCGCTGCCTGCCAACTGGCATTCGATGGGTAAATGTGCCAATTATCAACACAGTCTGCCATGCTACCAATTAGGGAATCTGGCCTTGAACGATAGCACTTCAAAGTCTGAGAAATGTGGGAGAGGTTTGATCTAACAGGCCTTCTAATCTGAGCCACAGCAAAAAAAGAACGAGTGTCAGCGATCTTCTTCGTCACCCAGACTCTTCGTTCCCCAGAAGAGTTCTACTATTTCCAGAGTCTCTCCATACCAAGGACTGAGGAGACATACGAGCCTGGTTTGGCACAGGTTCTAAAGCAACGCAGAACCTTTCCATTGCAACCTGGCTAGGTAATGAAGAACAACAAACAGAATATAAAGTTGAATTACAGAGAGGATTTCATGTCATAAGAGGAAAGATTATATATTACTAACTCAACATCTGTAAGCCAGTTACTGCATATTTGCTGGGTCCTAAATAAACAAAATCTAGTTTCAGTTTCAGCTGGCCGCTCTTAGTTCACAAATTAGGAATGCCCCATTTGCCCCCATTTTTTGATCGTCACCAGTTAAGAGTTAAGCAGATTCCTGTTTTTTTTCTCTCAAATTTTCCAAGTGTGCTCCAACTTTACCATATTATACAACTTACTGTGTGGTTCTGGGTACAGTGCATTCAAATTACATGCTATCATATTCAAAGCAGAAAATAAATAACAGTGAGTATGCTGTGGCCAGAGTCCAGGGCAGAATCTCTTGAGGTTTAGTTCCTTGTCAATCATCCTCCACTTCAAATTAACTGAACGCTCCACGAGAGCAGTTGTCGAGAGGACACAAATTTGAGCTTTGGGCTCCAATTAGACTTCTCCCTTGGAGACATTGATGATGTTGACTCTTTTGATCAAAGATAAAGAAGAGACATCTCTGTTGTGTAACTGATTACATATAAAGATGGCTCCTCGATCCCACAAATATATCTTGAGGCGGCAAATTTGCATAAAAATCAACCCAAGTGGCAACAAACTGAACTAGGCAAAACATGCTTGATAGACAAGTTGTCCATTATAAGACAAACCAGAAAACAGGCTCTGGTGAACTCCGAGAACACTGTATGATTGGATTTACACGTCAACATGTAATAATTTAGAACTCATTTGACAAACATAAATTGAGTATATTATCGGTAAAAAATGGTAATAACAAAAACGAACAGTTTGTGTTACACAATTTCCGATGCAAGTTCTCTTTTTCCGTACCTAAGTTTAGTTGGCAGCCTCTCTCAGTGGTGGTAATAGTAATTCTAGGCTTGCGGGCTGCAGCAGAGATATAAAGAACTTTAGGAACTGAATAGTGCAGTGGATTAAAGCTCTGCCTCGCATCACAGAGGCACTGCAAAACTCTCGGTCTGCATTTACACAGGCAGCCCAATTCGGATCTTTTTTCACTAATTGGTCTTTTGACCAATCAGATCAGCTCTGAAAAAATATCTGGCATGAAAAGATCTGATGTGATTGGTCAAAATTGGGCGGCCTTTGTAAACGCAGCCAGAGAGACTCGGAGTGACACACAGAAAAATAAAACAAGATATTTCTCATGAATCCTAAGAGGACGCCACCTTTTAAAGACTAGCCTTCTCTCAAATACTAACTGTGTCTAACAAATAGCCTTTCCTCATAACCACAGTGTCTCCAGGCACTCCTTTAAAGAGAGAGGGCCTGGATTCACATCGTCTTTATTAACTGTATCAGCTTCTCAACCCTGAAGACAGTGGTACTGATTCCAGAGTAGAATGTGTGTTTTCACACCTGCAGGGACCTTGAACACAAGTAGCTCAGGTCAGTCAGAGAGCAATGAAAAGTTATCTAGTACAGTTAAGGAGGATCTACTATATTGTTTTTGAATCCAAAGGCTGCATCAAAGCCCTGCCCTTGGCCACAATCTATCGCATGCTCCAGGGTGAAGCCTCAAGTCTATGTCCAAGTCCCATCCCAATGTTCCAACCTCCGGCCAACTAGGCCTAAACTCTCTTCTCTAGTCCTTGAGGGCGTATTCTCCTCCCTTCACCACTGGTCTGAAGCCATCTTTACGTCTCTTTGAGTCATGATTAAGGTTATGGAAGAACTGATCCTGAAACATTCTGTAAATGAAGGGCAGAGAGAGCAGAGTAACTACAGCCTGTACTGCACAGGGCAAACCAGACTCCGGAAACCCAGGGCAGTGTTCCCTACATCCTGCCCGGGCCCTAGCCTATGCCAAACCCTTGTTATCACTGTGCAGAATTACCTCCAGATCTCCCCCTTCCCTCTCTCGCTCTCTCTCTCTCTCTCTCTCTCTCTCTCCGTACAGCACAGCACATTACCCAGGCTCTTTATACGCTAAAGAAAAGTAGCCGAAAGAGGCAAAAAAATAGGCAGAAAGAGACTAAAAAATAAGCCTGGCTGTTATGCATTCCAAAGGCTATATCAATCGTCTGTCAGCAGGTTCAATCTGTTCCTTATAAGGCAAGGGCATTCCCCTCATATTTTCCAAACACCGCAGTGTTATCAGATACAGCTTCATGGACAATTACTGTGCTGTCTAGCTTGGAGCATTCTGCAGCTCCATAGCCCCCATAACCCCCTTTTTCTACCGTTCACTCACTTCATACTAACTGCTTTGTAATCAACCTGAGATCAAACGGAAGGCTGAGATAAACTACGTTGAAAGAAAAAAAGGTGGTTGGCTGGTTGGCCCAAACTATTTGGGTGGATTCATTTGGAGTTATTGCACATCTCACTGCAATGTTTTACTGTACCACAGTGCGGTGAGATGAGCGAGAGAGAGACCAAGTTCTTGGAATACCACACACTGTTTGGACAGTGTTGAATCAGTGAGTGGCCTTCGAAAGCCCATGATAACATCAGCGTTTCCTGTTGTTTTGATAAATTTAGATATCAAGTTGATTACTCAAGATTAACCATGGTTTAACTGGGCTCAGCTGGTGCTGTGTAGCATAGGGATAAAGATTCTAGCCAACCCAGTACAGATGGTTAAGCCTATCCCTGATGAGGGCAATGGCTGTCATTTGGACCCCCAGTGGAGAGGATCTGACCTGATGGATCCTTTTCTTTCATGACATCCCTTGGCTCAGGCAATTGAAGACAGCTAGTATTTGTCTACAAGAGCCAGTAAAATACCACGCCACAGCACAAGGCCAAAGTTTACAGTTGGAGAATGTCCAATTATTTTCATCCCAAATATTTAGGGATGACAGCAAATTAAAGGTAAGTGCTTTTAAGTGGAACATTTTTCATTTTGTGTAAAGGAGGATGTTTTGTTTGTTCTTCATAACTTGAGGTATTATCCAGTTAAAACTAATGCATTTGTAACGTAATTATTTATATACAGTTGAAATCGGAAGTTTACATACACTTAGGTTGGAGTCATTAAAACTCGTTTATTAACCACTCCACAAATTTCTTGTCAACAAACTATAGTTTTGGCAAGTCGGTTATGACATCTACTTTGTGCATGACACAAGTAATTTTTCCAACAATTGTTTACAGACAGATTACTTCACTTATAATTCACTGTATCCCAATTCCAGTGGGTCAGAAGTTTACATACACTAAGTTGACTCTGCCTTTAAAGAGCTTTGAAAATTCCAGAAAATGATGTCATGGCTTTAGAAACTTCTGATAGACTAATTGACATAATTTGAGTGAATTGGAGGTGTACCTGTGGATGTATTTCAAGGCCTACCTTCAAACTCAGTGTCTCTTTGCCTGACATCATGGGAAAACCAAAAGAAATCAGCCAAGACCTCATAAAATAAATTATAGACCTCCACAAGTCTGGTTCATCCTTGGGAGCAATTTCCAAACGCCTGAAGGTACCACGTTCATCTGTACAAACAATATTATGCAAGTATAAACACCATGGGACCAAGCAGCCGTCATACCACTCAGGAAGGAGACGCGTTCTGTCTTCTGGAGAAGAACGTAATTTGGTGTGAAAAGTGCAAATAAATCCCAGAACAACAGCAAAGTACCTTTGTGAAGATGCTGGAGGAAACCGGTACAAAGGTATCTATATCCACAGTAAAACAAGTCCTATATCGACATAACCTGAAAGGCCGCTCAGCAAGGAAGAAGCCACTGCTCCAAAACCGCCATAAAAAAGCCAGACTACGGTTTGCAACTGCACATGGGGACAAAGATCGTACTTTTTGGAGAAATGTCCTCTGGTCTGATAGAGCTGTTTGGCCATAATGACCATTGTTATGTTTGGAGGAAAAAGGGGGAGGCTTGCAAACCGAGGAACACCATCCCAACCATGAAAAACGGGGGTGGCGGCATCATGTTGTGGGGGTGCTTTGCTGCAGGAGGGACTGGTGCGCTTCACAAAATAGATGGCATCATGAGAAAGGAAAATTATGTGGATGTATTGAAGCAACATCTTCAGAATGGAAAATGACCCCAAGCATACTTCCAAAGTTGTAGCAAAATGGCTTAAGGACAACAACGTCAAGTTATTGTAGTGGCCATCACAAAGCCCTGACCTCAATCCTATACAATATTTGTGGGCAGAACTGAAAAGCGTGTGTGAGCAAGGAGGCCTACAAACCTGACTCAGTTACACCAGCTCTGTCAGGAGGAATGGGCCAAAATTCACCCAACTTATTGTGGGAAGCTTGTGGAAGGCTACCCAAAACATTTGACCCAAGTTAAACAATTTAAAGGCAATACTACCAAATACTAATTGAGTGTATGTAAACTTCTGACCCACTGGGAATGTGATGAAAGAAATAAAAGCTGAAATAAATCATTCTCTACTATTTCACATTCTTAAAATAAAGTGGTGATCCTAACTGACCTAAAACAGGGAATCTTTACTAGGATTAAATGTCAGGAATTGCAAAAAATTGAGTTTAAATGTATTTGGATAAGGTGTATGTAAACTTCTGACTTCAACTGTAGGTATAATTGATCCTAAAGTTAGCCAACTGGCAAATACCAATCAAAAGTATAATTAAATCAACGACACATTTCCTGAAATTGTCAGTTGATATGCAGCCTATGTATTGTCTATTATAATGGGGAGAGATCTGGCTCACATCCCTCTCCATGAGTTTGGAGACTGCCTCCTCATATTTGTCTGATAATAATCTATGGCATGGGGCAGCGGGGACATTCCAGAATTCACATTCAGATCGGTAATAGGTTTTCTAAAGTGATTTGCCATATAATAAAACATTATACTCGATAACAACAACCACATTTGATTACAATTAATCTACATCGACTCTTTAATTCTTTATAGTTTAAGTTTAGTTATTGAAAAAGTGCTAACCGCAGGATAGTCACATTATTAGGAAGCTGCTGGGTGTGTGCAGCTTGCTGTAGAAATCTATCATTTTAAAATGACATGTCTAATAAATTGCAGCATCGCACAGCACAAAAATATCACTGCACAAGTTGAAATCATAAACACTACGCAAATTTCACCAAATTGGATTAACAACACAAACAACTTCGGGAAGCGCAAAACGTACCTATTGAGTTCAGCAAGTAAACAACCACGAAGCAGGCAAGTCAATGTAGAGAGACGCAATCTGCCTTCGGATCGGTCTGCTCCACGGTATTCAATAATAGGCTACTACAAAGCGTAAGCCCCTCCCTTCAAAACATAATCGCACACGTCTCTCATATGTTTACAGCTGAAGAGCCCTATGCATTGTCCTTAGTCTGGTCCAAGTGCTACGAAGCCTATGTGTTTTTAAAAAAAAACACGATGTCAAAAGTCAAAAACTCCGTCCATCACTTCGTAAAAAAGTGAGGAAATAAATGCCGACATTGAAAGTTCTACAACCCCCCCAAAATCTAAGCAGACAAAACTGATTTGCTGAATGCCCTTTTTTGGTTATCCTTCAAGGGGCCTCTGAAAGAAAATCCTCTGTCAGGAAAGATCATATGAAATGTTAATCTTGGCGAAAAAAAGGTACTTCTGCTCAAACAAACACTTAGAGACTGGTGTAAAAGCTATTTAGAAAGGACTCAAAACATCCCCAATTTCTTTGATACATGCTGGGATTAACCAAGTAATAAAGTGAGACTTGTTGTATTGCAGGGCACCTTTAAACGTTATTTAGACAACATTCTTACTCAATCAGTTATGTAATAGCCTACATTTTTTAAAAATCAATTTGGTTGAGTTTATCATCATCATTCTGGTCCATTGTGACCTTTTTTTTCCAACAAATTTTAAGCAAAATTAAGTTGAAAAGCGTATTTTCCAGATGTTGATGTCAGGTGCATTTTAGGTGCTGAATTAAAGGAGAAAATTAGCATTTTCCGGACTCGAAAATAATTATTTTCCGTATGTTGAAATCAGGTGCATTTTAGGTGCTAAATGAAAGGTGAAAATGCATGTTTTCTGGACATTGAAAATACTTAATTTACAAATGTTCTCATGGTAAGCACAATAATACTTGTTCAAGCCTCTTAATATAAGAAAGAGGAGCAAACTGAAGATTGCAATATAAAATTCATTATTGTTCCCATCGGTCATGTGTACAGTGCATTCGGAAAGTATTCCGACCACTTGACGTTTTCCACATTTTGTTACATTACAGCAGAAATGTATTACATTGTCCCCACCCCTCATCAATCTACACACAATACCCCATAATAGCAAAGAAAAAAACAGGTTTCTATAAATGTATAAAAAATAAAAAAAAATGAAATATCACATTTACATAAGTATTCAGACCCTTTACTCAATACTTTGTTGAAGCACCTTTGGCAGTGATTACTGCCTCGAGTCTTCTTGGGTATGACGCTACAAGCTTGGCACACCTGTTTTTGGGGAGTTTCTCCTATTCTCCTCTGCAGAGCCTCTCAAGCTCTGTCAGGTTTGATGGGGAGTGTCGCTGCACAGCTATTTTCAGGTCTCTCCAGAGATGATCGAGCGGGTTCAAGTCCGGGCTACTCAAAGACATTCAGAGACTTGTCCTGAAGCCACTCTTGTGTTGTCTTGGCTGTGTACTTAGGGTCGTTGTCCTGTTGGAAGGTGAATTTTCACCCCAGTCTGAGGTCCTGAGCGCGCTCTGGTGACGGTTTTAATCAAGGATCTCTCTGTACTTTGCTCCATTCATCTTTCCCTCGATCCTGACAAGTCTCCCAGTCCCTGCCGCTCAAAAACATATCCACAGCATTATACTGCCACCACCATGCTTCAATGTAGGGATGGTGCCAAATTTCCTCCAGACATGATGCTTGACATTAAAGCCAAAGAGTTCAATCTTGGTTTCATCCAGAGGATCTTGTTTCTCATGGTCTGAGAGTCTTTAGGTGCCTTTTGGCAAACTCCAAGCGGGCTGTCATGTGCCTTTTCCTGAGGAGTAGCTTCCATCTAGACACTACCATAAAGGCCTGATTAGTGGAGGCCCTTCTACCCCGATTGCTCAGTTTGGCAGGGCGGCCAGATCTAGGAAGAATATTGGTGGTTCCAACATTCTTCCATTTAAGAATGATAAAGACCACTGTGTTCTTGGGGACCTTCACTGCTGCAGAAAAGTTTTGGTACCCTTCCTCAGATCTGTGCCTCGACACAATCCTTCAACATCATGATTTGTTTTTTGCTCTGACTTGAACTGTCAACTGTGTGACCTTATATAGACAGGTGTGTGCCTTTCCAAATCATGTCCAATCAATTGAATTTACCACAGGTGGACTCCAATCAAGTTGTAGAAACAGCTCAAGGATGATCAATAGAAACAGGATGCACCTGTGCTGAATTTTGAGTCTCATTACAAAGGATCTGAGTACTTATGTAAATAAGGTATTTCTGTTCATTGGTTTTAATAAATGTGCAAATCTCAAATCCTGTTTTTGCTTTGTCATTATGGTATATTGTATGTAGATTGATCAGGATTTTAGAATATGGATGTGACATAACAAAATGTGGAAAAAGTCAATTAGTCTGAATACTTTCCAAATACACCATCCTTAAGTTCACTTTTCAAAAGCATTATACTAGCAGTGATGCTGTTCGCAACAGTATATCTTCCTAACTGAGTCAACACATGACTTCAATTACAATAACATTGTCAGTAACGGTTACAGAAAGTTATTTTTTCTTGCTATGGCTGTGATATGCTGTTGTTTATCTACCTTAGTTGAATGCACTAAGTTGGTCTGGATAAGAGCGTCTGCTGACTGACCAAAATGTAAATGTAAAACAAACAATTTCAAATCATGCTGGGAATTATTCTAATGAGCTCCGCCTCCAAACACATACACATTTGGTCTGTGCGGTCCAGGGCTATGGGATCAATATCATGCCAAATGCATTCGCAAATGTAAATCAACAATCCACAAATATAAATCATTTTCCACAACTATAAATCACCAATCCACAAATGTAAATCACTTTCCACAAATGTAAATCACCAATCCACAAATGTAAATCAATTTCCACAAATGTAAATCACCAATCCACAAATGTAAATCACCAATCCTCAAATAAAAATCGCTTTCCACAAATGTAATTTGCTATCCACAGACAAACACCCTTTGATTTGTATTTGTAAATCAAGGGCCTTAAGTAAAATGACTGGCATAAAGATTTTCACATAAGAGAGATATGCGCAAACATGACAGAGATGGCTAACCTGCAACTCTATATTTGGAAGCGCTTAGGTCACCTGACTTTTGGCAGGGATTTTACGACAAGAAAAAGATAAGAAGTTCTCATGCGTAGACAAGAAGTTCTCACACATAGAAACAAGTTATCACGGTAGAAAACCATTTGTAGTCATAGAAAAAAGTTAACATGCGTATAAAAAAAGTTCTCAAGTGTAGAAAACGATTTGTAGTCATAGAAAAAAAGTCCCATAAAAGTTTATCCTTGCAGGCGGTCACTGAGTCCGAGGTGCTAAAGGAGCTCCTTAAACTTGACCCTAAAAAACCATCTGGGTCATATGGTTTAGACCCTTTCTTCTTTAAGGTTGCTGCCCCTATAATCGCCAAGCTTATCTCTGACCTTTTTAACCTGGCTCTCCTCTCTGGGGAGGTTCCCATTGCTTGGAAGGCAGCCACGGTTAGTCCTTTATTTAAAGGGGGAGATCAAGTTGATCGTAACTGTTATAGGCCTATTTCTATTTTGCCCTGTTTATCAAAAGTGTTGGAAAAACTTGGCAATAATCAACTGACTGGCTTTCTTGATGTCTATAGTACTCTCTCTGGTATGCAATCTGGTTTCCACTCAGGTTATGGATGTGTCACTGCAACCTTAAAGGCCCTCAATGATGTCACCATTGCCCTTGATTCTAAGCGATGTTGTGCTGCTATTTTTATTGACTTGGCCAAAGCTTTTGATACGGTAGACCATTTCATTCTTGTGGGCCGGCTAAGGAGTATTGGTGTCTCTGAGGGGTCTTTGGCCTGGTTATAAAGTCAGAACATCTGCTGTCTCAGCCACTGCCTGTCACCAAGGGTGTACCCCAAGGCTCGATCTTAGGTCCCACGCTCTTCTCAATTTACATCAACAACATAGCTCAGGAAGTAGGAAGCTCTCTCATCCATTTATATGCAGATGACACAGTCTTATACTCAACAGGCCCCTCCCCGGAGTTTGTGATAAATGCTCTACAACAAAGCTTTCTTAGTGTCCAACAAGCTTTCTCCTTCCTTAAACTTGTTCTGAACACCTCCAAAACAAACATCATGTGGTTTGGTAAGAAGAATGCCCCTCTCCCCACAGGTGTGATTACTACCTCTGATGGTATAGAGCTTGAGGTAGTCACCTCATACTAGCACTTGGGAGTATGGCTAGACAGTACACTGTCCTTCTCTCAGCACATATCAAAGCTGCAGGCTAAAGTTACATCTAGACTTGGTTTCCTCTACCGTAATCGCTCCTCTTTCACCCCAGCTGCCAAACTAACCCTGATTCATATAACCATCCTACTCATGCTGGATTATGGAGACGTAATTTATAGATCGACAGGTACTGGTGCTCTCGAGCAGCTAGATGTTCTTTACCATTTTCGCCCATCAGATTTGCTACCAATGCTCCTTATAGGACACATCACTGCACTCTATACTCTTCTGTAAACTGGTCATTTCTGTATACCCGTCACAAGACCCACTGGTTGTTGTTTATTTTTAAACCCTCTTAGGCCTCACTCCCCCCTGAGATACCTACTGCAGCCCTCATCCTCCACATACAACACCCGTTCTGCCAGTCACATTCTGTTAAAGGTCCTCAAAGCACACACATCCCTGGTTCGCTCGTCTTTTCAGTTCGCTGCAGCTAGCGACTGGAACGAGCTGCAACAAACTCTGGACAGTTTCATTCCTCATTCAAAAACTCAATCATGGACACTCTTGCTGACAGTTGTGGCTGCTTTGCGTGATGTATTGTTGTCTCTACCTTCTTGCCCTTTGTGCTGTTGTCTGTGCCCAACAATGTTTGTACCCTGTTTTGTGTTGCTACCAAGTTGTTGTCATGTTGTGTTGCTACGATGCTGTGTTGTCATGTGTTGCTGCCATGCTATGTTGTCGTCTTAGGTCTCTCTTTATGCAGTGTTGTGTTGTCTCTCATGTGTGTTTTGTCCTATATTTTTATTACATGTATTTTTATTTTTAATCCCAGCCCCATCCCTTTTGCCTTTTAGTAGGCCGTCATTGTAAATAAGAATTTGTTCTTAATTGACTTGCCTAGTTAAATAAAGGTTTACAAAAAAATCCCATTGATGCTGTTGACCTGGATCGCTGGTTGCTGCGGAAAAAGAGGGTGAGTGTAACCGGTGTGAAATGGCTAGCTTGTTAGCGGTGCGCGCTAATAGCGTTTCAATCGGTGACGTCACTTGATCTGAGACCTTGAAGTAGTTTTTCCCTTTCTCTGCAAGGGCCGTGGCTTTTGTGGAGCGATGTGCAACGATGCTTCGAGGGTGACTTGTCAATGTGTGGAGAGGGTCCCTGGTTCAAGCCAGGTTGGGGTGAGGAGAGGGACGGAAGCAATACTGTTACAATGTCTGATTCCTACACCTCCCCTCTACTTTTCGCATGCCTCTCCTGAGGAAATAATTGGAGGCCTCAGGAATACTTATGTCTCCTTAATGCTCATCGTCTGTGCAACATGAGACAGCGGATGGATTATAATCATTTACAATGTATGACATATCCTTCACATTTAGTGGTGCTATCACACTGGCCAGCTAATTCAACTATTTTGGTGATGAACGGGTTTACACCGCAATAGTGTTGCAAATATAGAGTAATCTAGGGTTAGGGTTTTGATTATTTACGTTGGAATACTATGATTACACATATGGTTAACATGTTATGGTTACCATACTATAATTTATGCAGCCTTGAAAGGCAGGCATCAACATGGCCGAACGAGGGGCTGCCAGCGATTTATAGAAATCGCTTTCTATGGGTACAAACAATTTTACACGACTACAAATCGCGTTCTCCCGTGACAACTTTTTTTTCTGTGTGAGAACTTCTTGTCTTTTTCTTGTCGTCAAATCCCTGCCCAAAGTCAGGTGACCTAAGCGCTTCCAAATATGGAGTTGCAGATTTGCCAGATCTGTCATGTTTGGCATATCTCTCCTATGTGCAAATCTTTATGGCAGTCATTTTACTTAAGGCCCTCGATTTACAAATACAAATGAAAAGGTTTGTTTGTGGATGGTGAATGCATTTGTGAATAGAGATTCACATTGCGGAAAGTGATTTACATTTGTGGAAGGTGATTTACATTTGTGAAAAGTGATTTACATTTGTGGAAAGTGATTTACATTTGTGGCTTGGTGATTTACATTTGCGAATACATTTGACATGATATTGATCCCGTACAGGGCCCTTAGTAATCAAGCATTTCAGAATTACTCCTAGGAATTGAGGTAAAAGTATGACGGTGACCTACTCACTGCTCAGAGTATGACATAAAAGGTAGTTATCAAGCATCTCTCTCCTACTTTCAGCTATGAGTAGTAGCTAGTCTTGCGAGTTGATCTCAGAACGTTTTTACATCATGTGAAGAGACGTTATTAAGGGAAAGTGTGATGGCGTTTTATAGTTTTTCAAGTAGAAAAGAGCACACTGAATGGATTGCACATTTCCAAAAACAAGACACATTTAAGCAACATTAATCTTAAACTAACTCCAGACCTATCAACATAGCGTTATGATGTTTGTTCTGTAGGCTACTCAATGTCTTGTTTTTATTGTTATATTAAAATGTAATAAAATATATTTATAATGGTTTTGGACAATTGTAAAATTGGTTATTAGGACTGCTTAGGTGAAATAATACTGGCCTCCTCACAGGCGCGTGAAAGGTTGGCAATGTGGTGAGAGATAGGCTAATCGAACTCACCAAATTAGTTTGAGAGGACATTATGAACAGCTGTCGCACATGAACCTCTTTACATAGAACTACCAATCCCTTTTCCGTTTCTAGCCTTTTTAAACACAACATGTCATATTATGCGATCATGGAAATAAAAAGAAAACCGAAATGGCGGGAGGAGGAAAGTCAACTTGCAGTGCAAGTTGAGAAATACAAAAGTATTATCAAGGTTAAATTTTGTCCTACATTGACCAGCCAGCACAGGAAGGAATCCGAATCAATAAATAGCACATTTCATTTGTTCCGTAAGAACCGCTGAAGAATGTGAAAAACGCTGGTACACCATCCTATCAAAATGTAGGTTGGAGATGACCAACTTCTGCAGGGAAACAGAAAAAACAGGTAGGCCTGAGTTCAGTTGCTATGTTATGCACACTGTTAAGTAGACTATTTTGTTGTCTAATGGGTATTCTCTGCATTCAGGAGGTGGCCCTCGACCTAAACCCCTCTGTGCCATTGCTGAATGTGTGTTTATCTACCTGGGACGCTCAAATGTGACTATCTTGTGCATTGGAGAGGGCCAAGCTGCTGCGCTTGTGAGGGTCAACGAGCAGGATAATAAGTAGGATTTAAGCTTACTGTTGAATTTCAAACACTTTTATTCACATTATATTCTGATTAACAGACACATTTTTATTGGACATAAGTAAGCTAAACTGAAAACAATAATTATGTTGTTGCAGCGCATCTCTAGCTCCAGCGTCTGGCCCAGCGTCTGAGGGGACCTCCACCTCGCTGTTGCTGCAGTACATCCATCCACCAGCGGCTCACTGGAAGGTTTGGTCCCAACAAACCACGATGAGGACATTGCTCAGTTGCAACGGGAGAAGACGCAATTAAAAATCAAAGTTTTGCGCTTGCAGGAAGAATATTACTCTTACAATAAAAAAGCTTAAGAATTAATATGGTGTGTGTACTTGTTCACAGTAATCTAGCCTATACTTAAATGTTAGCCCACTATGGCATGTCTGTATTGTGCTTTCCAACTCCTTAGGTTAAAGTTCATCTGTAGCCAGTGGCGATTTTACCATGTAAATCATGGTGTGGCAAAAAAAGTGGGATGCATGCCAGCAAAGCCAGCAAAGCCACTACAAAACACAACACTAAACAATACATTAATTGCTCAAAAACGGTGACAAACGGTGCCCACAAACTGTTAGGGCCTACATAAAGCTGTCCCAACAGCAGAGACCCAACAACAGTCCCAACACCTTACCACTGCTACACCTGGCTTTCAGCGGAGCCTTGTCTGGCAGCAAAATAGTTCATTCAGCCTCATTTATTGCCTTTTAAAAAAAACATAGCTGATATGGCTAACTTGCTTAAACAAATGTGGTTTCTACTGACAATTGAGATGTACAAACTATGGCATAAGGGGACGACAAGCGCATAAGAGGCAATCCGTAATTTAGATTAAGACATTAAATGAGCGAGTGACGACGGACGTAGTCAATATAACTATTTCTTCTGCACTTTTGAAATGTACAGCGACAGAATTCAGAACATGGGCCATTCTTACAGTATACTACTATCAGTAGCACTATCAAAGATATACACAAAACGTTTGCAAACACGCACGCACTGGCCACAAACGATGTGTTTGCAATACCGTGTTGGTGAAAATAGACCAAATTATTAGGGTGAGGCACATGGGCTACTAACAGTTTACTACACAACATACACTTAGTATTACTTTCTTAGCTACAGTATACATATCTCTCTGGCATCCTACAAAATGTAGGAAGCAGCATAAGACATTTTTGGACTCACGTTGTTGTGATGTGCTTGAACAGGAAAGTGGCGTTGCTTTCCTTCGTGGGCAAATTTTGTCATCAAAGTGAAAGATGCCGAATTTACAATTCAGAGTTGAATGACCGTTCAAAACGTATTATTCCAGACTTCCCAGTTGCAATGCTTGCAGTTTGCCACTGTCACCGATTCCTTCCAAACCACTCATTGTTGAATTTGTGATCTCCAAATTGTTGTGTAATGTTTATGTCCAATGGCTGATGAGCACCGATACGTTTTATCTATAATTTCTCTTCATTATTTCTCTTCATATGACAAGGATTAAAAAGGATTTGCCAGTAGATTGTCGACTTGATTCATGATGATGACCACTAGCTAAGATTGTGAAAGTAAGATGTTGACATGATCAGTCCAATCAAAGCTACTGTACATATGTGATTTGATGTAATTTCTGTGGCCAAAGACCTTGAGCCTTCTTGGAAGGGCACTTGTAATATAACTCTATGGCAGGACCCAAAGAGCTGAAATGTTGATGTCTACCTTTTCTAAGGACTTAAGCTTGGGAATTGCGTACGGTTCCCATGAGTGACAGAACACTGAGCCAATCACAGCGCAATGCTCCTATTTTCTGCTGGCCAGCCCCACCATAACAGAAAGCACTGAACTAGGCTGAAACACCTGCATTTTGGAGCTGCCTGTTTGTATGCGGCTTTATTAACTCAATGATATACACTACCATTCAAAAGTTTGGGGTCACTTAGAAATGTCCTTGTTTTTGAAAGAAAAGCACATTTTTCGTCCATTGAAATAGCATCAAATTGATCTGAAATACAGTGTAGACATTGTTAATGTTGTACATGACTGTTGTAGCTGGAAATGGCTGATTTTTTATGGAATATTTACATAGGCGTACAGCGACCCCTTATCAGCAACCATCACTCCTGTGTTCCAATGGCACGTTGTGTTAGCTAATCCAAGTTGATCATTTTAAAAGGCTAATTGATCATTAGAAAACCATTTTGCAATTATGTTAGCACAGCTGAATTGATTAAAGAAGCAATAAAACTGGCCTTCTTTAGACTAGTTGAGTATTTTTTATTTTTTACATTTATTTAACTTGGCAAATCAGTTATGAACAAATTCTTATTTTCAATGACGGCCTAGGAACAGTGGGTTAACTGCCTTGTTCAGGGGCAGAGCGACAGATTTTTACCTTGTCAGCTCGGGGATTCAATCTTGCAAACCTTTGGTTACAAGTCCAACGCTCTAACCACTAGGCTACCTGCCTCCCCACAAGTATCTGGAGCATCAGCATTTGTGGGTTCGATTACAGGCTCAAAATGGCCAGAAACAAAGACTTTCTTCTGAAACTTGTCAGTCTATTCTTGTTCTGAGAAATTAAGGCTATTCCATACGAGAAATTGCCAAGAAACTGAAGATCTCGTACAGCGCTGTGTACTACTCCCGTCACAGAACAGCGCAAACTGTCTATAACCAGAATAGAAAGAGGAGTGCGAGTCCCCGGTGCACAACTGAGCAAGAGGACAAGTACATTAGAGTGTCTAGTTTGAGAAGCAGACACCTCACAAGTCCTCAACTGGCAGCTTCATTAAATTGTACCGGCGAAACACCAGTCTCAACGTCAACAGTGATGAGACGACTCCAGGATGCTGGCCTTCTAGGCAGAGTTGCAAAGAAAAAGCCATATCTCAGACTGGCCAATAAAAAGAAAAGATTAAGATGGGCAAAAGAACACAGACACTGGACAGAGGAACTCTGCCTAGAAGGCCAGCATCCCGGAGTCGCCTCTTCACTGTTGACATTTCCAATTACAATAGTCATTTACAACATTAACAATGTCTACACTGTATTTCGGATACATTTTAATGGACAAAAATGTGCTTTTCTTTCAAAAACAAGGACATTTCTAAGTGACCCCAAACTTTTGAACGGTAGAGTATATTTGTTTTTACATTGTTTGCAAATTGATTTGTGACATGTATTATGCCAAAATAACATGCAAAATAGGCAAGCCCGCCCCCCCAAAAAAATATATGTAAACATTTTGGGTCTGCCCCATCTGCCCTGAATGACGGGTTGCCACTGTCTGTAGCTAGATATTGGGTTCTGCACGACCCTTCTCAAGTACTGACACAGCACCAAAACACTGTGTGGAGCACAGGAGGTCGGTGGCACCTTCATTTGGGAGGACGGGCTCGTGGTAACAGCTGGAGTGGAATGAGTGGAATGGTATCAAATTCACCAAACACATGGATTCCACATGTTTGATGCCATTCCATTAGCACCGTTCCAGCCATTAGTATGAGCCTTCCTCCCCTTAGCAGCCTCCACTGGTGTGGAGAGCCTTCCTAAAGTGAAGTTTGGCAAAGTGCTGGTGGAAAAGCGTTCCCTCTCCACCTATGGCACTATCGTCATCGCCATCGTCTCCTTCACTGTCATTGTCAGTTTCTGGGTTTCCATTGTCCGGAAGGTAGCGGGATCAGCCGTAGTTTGAAGATATCGTACAATGTAGATTGGTTAGCAGACAACGTCACAAACGATGCGTACGCTTCAATGGGGCAGAAGTCCGTGTGATGTTGTGATTCTGGATGGCCAGAAAGCTAGCAACAATGACAAGAAGCTGCCATGTGAGGAATCGTAAGTGACTTGTTTCAGCTAGTTTCATCTTGTTCTTGATACCATGTCTTGTTTTGAGGTGTTTTGACAGATTTTATGTCAATGCTAATACGTCTAAAATTCGCTACCTAGCTAACCAACAACTGTAACGATGAATTTGAGAGACAACAAGTGCTCATTGTGCAAATGTATTTATGTTTTCAATCAACATTGAAGAGGAAATATAGTTTATATGTTGTCAACAATCTGTCAACCCCGTCTCTTTTGCCCCGTAGTTGCGCACGCGTCGGTTTTGTTGCTAAACAACCATCCCGTCTATGGCACAAGACATTATTATGCGGCAGACCATCCTTGAGCTGTGATGCACCTCTCCATGGAGCACATGAAATCTCCTCTTCCACTCCCCTATTCCCCTTTCTACCACGCACCTTGGGATCTTGTGAGCCCTCCTGATTAAAACATATTTACGCGTCATTTTATATAGATTCATATTTTAAATATGCTGAGTTAAAGTCCACTAAAACAAATGTTTGGCCTAATGTCCATTAAAACAAATGTTTGGTCTATTGCCTCACCTGTTTATAATTTAGCTGAGCACTGGGAAGAGGTCGTAGGAAAGGGGTCAGCAGCCATCTCCTCTGGGGGTACCCCTTGTCACCAAGCAGGTGACATCCAGGGGGAACAACATTGTTCTCAAACAGCATGTTGAGGCCACTCTCATTGAGCACTCTGGAGTCATGTGTAGACCCAGGCCAGTTGGCTACAGTGTCAAGCAACATATAGACTGCATTAAAAAACACTTGGGTGTTAATACTGTGGTACCGCCTTCGATTGATGAATGTGTCTTCATCCATGTGTTGGGCAATGATTTTGATGTGGGTACAATCAATGATGCCAACAACCCCCAGAAAACCTGCGATTGGCATGAAAAAAGCATGAAATCCGGCATTGAGTGGTGGGAAAATCAATGAACCTTCGGATGATTTGAGGTGCCGTAAGTGCCATCGGGGTTCGACGGATTGCTCTGCTCATAGTAGTCTGTGATGGACCCAAATCATCGCTGTTACACTGTTGCATTTGTCCTGTTGCCAAGAAGTGTAAAGTGCCAATTACTTTGATATCTGCCGTGAGAGCACACGGTCGTCCAGTAGGTGGAGAAATAGCATCACGGCAAGGTCATAAAGTATACCATCCCTATCTAACCAGTATCTTTTGATTCAATTGCCATTATTAAACATTTTTAAAACATCCCTCCTCTCCCTAAATGTGCGTGCTTGCTTTCGTCTCAATGCATACATCTTCTGCAACTCCTAACCGGTTAGGACACCTCTCAAGCTCTCATCAATACACCCTGAGATATGAATACTTTTATGTCATGGGAATGTTGATAACATACTCTTACTCCTATGCGTAAAAGTACTGTAGAACCACATTTTTGGACGATTTCCTACTCTGAGACGCTTGATAACTACAGTCCTAGATCCCAATCTGAACTAATATTAGACGTCTAGGCGAGGGCTCTCCAACCCTGTTCCTGGAGAGCTACCATCCTGTAGGTTTTCACTCCAATCCTAATCTAGCACACCTGATTCTAATAATTAGCTGGTTGATAAACTGAATCAGGTTAGCTACAATTGGGGTTGGAGTAAAAATCTACAGGAGGGCAGCTCTCCCGGAATAGGGTTGGACAGCCCTGGTTTAGGCTAAGTTTCATAAGTTTGAACATCACAGTATAGTACGGCACAGTTTAGTACAGTAGAGCACAGTAGAGTACAGTGTTGTATGGTACAATACAGGATAGTATAATTTTATTCAGTAAAGTACAGTACGGTACAGTAGAGTTTAGTACGGTACAATACAGTACACTATACTTTTATTTTCTTTGCTGTACTCTAGTGTGTTCTACTGTATTGTACTGTGATGTGCTCTACTGTACTGTACTGTACAATAATTTTATTTACTGTACTGTTTTCTGTAATGTACTGTACTCTGCTGTGCTCTACTGTACAGTAATCAATCGATCAATCACATATATTTATTAAGCCCCTTTACATCAGCAGATGTCACAAAGTGCTTATACAGAAACCCAGCCTAAAACCCCAAACAGCAAGCAATGCCGATGTAGAAGCACGGTGGCTAGGAAAAACTCACTAGAAAAGGCAGGAACCTAGGAAGAAACCTAGAGAGCTCTGAGGGGTGGCCAGTCCTCTTCTGTCTGTGCTGGTTGGAGATTATGAGAGTACATGGCCATTAAGGCCAGATTGTTCTTCAAGATGTTGAAACATTCATATCTGACCAGCCGGGTCAAATAACAATCACAGTGGTTGTAGAGGGTGCAACAGGTCAGCACTTCAGGAGTAAATGTCAGTTGTCTTTTCATAGCTGAGCATTCAGAGGTCGAGACAGCAGTTGCAGTAGAGAGGGAGAGAGAGAGGGAGGGAGGGAGGGAGGGAGGGAGGGAGGGAGGGAGAGAGAGAGCGGGAGAGAGAGAGGGAGAGATGGGGTCGAAAACAGCAGGTTCGGGACCAGGTAGCTCGTCCGGGGAACAGGTCAGGGTTCCATAGCCGCAGGAAGAACAGCTGAAACTGGATCAGCAGCATGACAAGATGGACTTGGGATGGGGACAGCCAGGAGTCATCAGGCCAGGTAGTTCTGACGCATGGTCCTAGGGCGCAGGTCCTCCGGGATGGGAGAGAAAAAGAGAGAGATTGGAGAATTAGACGGCGCTATACTGTGCTGTCCAAACTTGTGAAACATGGATGTCTATGATTTGTTCAGATTTGTTCAGGTTCGGACCAGACCAAATCTGTACCAATGATAGACTTCTTTGTTTGGGCCAAATCAAGGCCGGTCCGGACTGGACCAAACCTGAACCAATTATAGACGTCTTTGTCTGGGTCAAATATACGCCGGTCTGGACGTCTGTGGACATTGAAATCATGGCCGGTCCAGACCGGATCAAATCTGAACCAAACATAGATGTCTATGATTGATTTACATTTGAATCAAGGCGGGTCCGGACAGGACCAAAAAAAGACGTCCAAAAGACATTGCCGCCTGTAAATGCTTAGTGGGTTGGTAAGGAGCCGCCACCCCATAATAAAACAATAGAGCCAGTGTTCTGCAGATTACTATGAAATAGCAGAAGGGCATCTCTGCTCTTTTGTTCTCCTCTTAAAACAATGATATTATAGACAAAGGCTGCATTTAAGCAAATTAGGCCACTGAACCAGAAAAATACAGTACATGCATATTAATTCTCTATTGCACATGTTAAGTCATAATCCATACACTTACGGTATAAGAAATATGTTGTGTGTGTGTGTGAGTGAGTGCCACTTTATGTGTGTGACAAAGTGTTTGTTCGTTAGATTTTGTAATTCTCTGTATGAACAGAATTCCAATCAACCTTGCTCACGTCAGACAAATCCAGCAAACACAAAATATGATTGTTTGCTCTCTGCGTAAATCGAGAAAAAGTCCCAGGTGTTTAACCTCAAGGTAGAGAATTCATACAGGCACATTTCCCTTTCTCCTTTACTCACAAATTCCTAGCCCCACAAATCCCCAACCTCCACTATTCTCATGCAAAACCACTCTCATGCATAATTTGATTGCTTAAAATATGATTTAGCCGAGGCATGTTAATACATTAGTTGTTATAACAACATGGAGCTCTTCAGGCTGTTGTTGTTCACGCCATAATTACACCATGATCTCAGGTGTTTACCTCAGCAATACACTGTGGTTTATGCTATGCCAAATCAAATCAAATTACATTTTATTCGTCACATGCTTCGTAAACAACAGGTGTAGACTAACAGTGAAATGCCTACGGGCCCTTCCCAACAATGCAGAGAGAAAGAAAATAGAGAAATAATAGAAAAGTCAAACACGTAATGATAAAAGTAATGAGTAACGATAACTTGGCTATATACAAGGGGTACCGGTACCGAGTCGATGTGAAGGGGTACGAGGTAATTGAGGTAGATATGTTCATACTACTAGGAATAAAGTGACAGATAATAAACAGTAGCAGCAGCGTATGTGATGATTCAAAAAAGTTGGTGCAAAAAGGGTCAATAGGCCGGGTAGCTATTTGGTTAACTATTTAAAACCTCTATAGGATCGGTGGGGACGGTTGAGCTAACGTAGGCTAATGCGAATAGCATGAGGTTGTAAGTAACAAGAACATTTCCCAGGACATAGACATATCTGATATTGTCAGAAAGCTTCAGTTCTTGTTAATCACTGCACTGCACTGCACTGTCCAATTTACAGTAGCTATTACAGAGAAAGAACACCAGGAGAGTGCACAGTTATGAACTTGAAAAGTTATTAATAAACCAATTAGGCACATTTGGGCAGTCTTGATACAAAATGTTGAACAGAAATGCAATGGTTCATTGGATCAGTCTAAAACTTTGCACATACACTGCCTCCATCTAGTGGTCAAAATCGAAATTGTGTCTGGGCTGGAATAATACATTATGGCCTTTCTCTTGCTTTTCAAAGATGATGTATGTACACTGCTCAAAAAAATAAAGGGAACACTTAAACAACACAATGTAACTCCAAGTCAATCACACTTCTGTGAAATCAAACTGTCCACTTAGGAAGCAACACTGATTGACAATAAATTTCACATGCTGTTGTGCAAATGGAATAGACAACAGGTGGAAATTATAGGCAATTAGCAAGACACCCCCAATAAAGGAGTGGTTCTGCAGGTGGGGACCACAGACCACTTCTCAGTTCCTATGCTTCCTGGCTGATGTTTTGGTCACTTTTGAATGCTGGCGGTGCTTTCACTCTAGTGGTAGCATGAGACGGAGTCTACAACCCACACAAGTGGCTCAGGTAGTGCAGCTCATCCAGGATGGCACATCAATGCGAGCTGTGGCAAGAAGGTTTGCTGTGTCTGTCAGCGTAGTGTCCAGAGCATGGAGGCGCTACCAGAAGACAGGCCAGTAAATCAGGAGACGTGGAGGAGGCCGTAGGAGGGCAACAACCCAGCAGCAGGACCGCTACCTCCGCCTTTGTGCAAGGAGGAGCAGGAGGAGCACTGCCAGAGCCCTGCAAAATGACCTCCAGCAGGCCACAAATGTGCATGTGTCTGCTCAAACGGTCAGAAACAGACTCCATGAGGGTGGTATGAGGGCCCGACGTCCACAGGTGGGGGTTGTGCTTACAGCCCAACACCGTGCAGGACGTTTGGCATTTGCCAGAGAACACCAAGATTGGCAAATTCGCCACTGGCGCCCTGTGCTCTTCACAGATGAAAGCAGGTTCACACTGAGCACATGTGACAGACGTGACAGAGTCTGGAGACGCCGTGGAGAACGTTCTGCTGCCTGCAACATCCTCCAGCATGACCAGTTTGGCGGTGGGTCAGTCATGGTGTGGGGTGGCATTTCTTTGGGGGGCCGCACAGCCCTCCATGTGCTCGCCAGAGGTAGCCTGACTGCCAGTAGGTACCGGGATGAGATCCTCAGACCCCTTGTGAGACCATATGCTGTTGCGGTTGGCCCTGGGTTCCTCCTAATGCAAGACAATGCTAGACATCATGTGGCTGGAGTGTGTCAGCAGTTCCTGCAAGAGGAAGGCATTGATGCTATGGACTGGCCCGCCCGTTCCCCAGACCTGAATCCAATTGAGCACATCTGGGACATCATGTCTCGCTCCATCCACCAACGCCACGTTGCACCACAAACTGTCCAGGAGTTGGCGGATGCTTTAGTCCAGGTCTGGGAGGAGATCCCTCAGGAGACCATCCACCACCTCATCAGGAGCATGCCCAGGCGTTGTATGGAGGTCATACAGGCACGTGGAGGCCACACACACTACTGAGCCTCATTTTGACTTGTTTTAAGGACATTACATAAAGTTGGATCAGCCTGTAGTGTGGTTTTCCACTTTGATTTTGAGTGTGACTCCAAATCCAGACCTCCCTGGGTTGATAAATTGGATTTCCATTGATTATTTTTGTGTGATTTTGTTGTCAGCACATTCAACTATGTAAAGAAAAAAGTATTTAATAAGATTATTTCATTCATTCAGATCTAGGATGTGTTATTTTAGTGTTCCCTTTATTTTTTTGAGCATTATGTTATGTATTCTTTGTATTATCTTTTACCAGATCTAATGTGTTATTTTCTCCTACAGTAATTTCACATTTCCACAAACTTCAAAGTATTTCCTTTCAAATGGTGTCAATAATATGCATATCCTTGCTTCAGGTCCTGAGCTATAGGCAGTTCGATTTGGGAATATCATTTTAGGCGAAAATTTAAAAAAGGGATGGATCATTTTAACTAACTATTTAGCAGTCTTACGGCTTGGGTGTAGAAGCTGTTCAGGGTCCTGTTGGTTCCAGACTTGGTGCATCGGTACCTCTTGCCATGCGGTAGCAGAGAGAACAGACTATGACTTGGGTGGCTGGAGTTGTTGACCATTTTTAGGGCCTTCCTCTAACACTGCCTGGAATTGAGGTCGTGGATGGCAGGAACTCGGTCCCAATGAAATATACCCTTTCCTTTCTAGGAAATACAGTTGAAGTCTGAAGTTTACATACACTTAGGTTGGAGTATTTAAAACTCATTTTCAACCACTCCACAAATTTATTGTTAACAAACTATAGTTTTGGCAAGTCGGTTAGGACATCTACTTTGTGCATGACACAAGTAATTTTTCCAACAATTGTTTACAGACAGATTATTTCACTTTTCCAGTGGGTCAGAAGTTTACATACACTAAGTTGACTGTGCCTTTAAACAGCTTGGAAAATTCCAGAAAATGATGTAATGGCTTTAGAAGCTTCTGATAGGCTAATTGACATCATTTGAGTCAATTGGAGGTGTAATGGTGGATGTATTTCAAGGCCTACCTTCAAACTCAGTGCCTCTTTGCTTGACATCATGGGAAAATCAAAAGAAATCAGCCAAGACCTCAGACAGAAAATTGTAGACCTCCACAAGTCCGGTTCATCCTTGGGAACAATTTCCAAACGCCTGAAGGTACCACGTTCATCTGTACAAACAATAGTACATAAGTATAAACACCATGGGGCCACGCAGCCGTTATACTGTTCAGGAAGGAAACCCGTTCTGTCTCCTAGAGATTAACGTATTTTGGTGCGAAGAGTGCAAATCAATCCCAGAACAACAGCAAAGGACCTTGTGAAGACGCTAGACGAAACAGGTACAAAGGTATCTATATCCACAGTAAAACAAGTCCTATATCGACATAACCTGAAAGGCCGCTCAGCAAGGAAGAAGCCACTGCTCCAAAACTGCCATAAAAAAGCCAGACTACGGTTTGCAACTGCACATGGGGACAAAGATCGTATTTTTTGGAGAAATGTCCTCTGATCTGATGAAACAAAAAGAGAACTGTTTGGCCATAATGACCATCGTTATGTTTGGAGGAAAAAGGGGGAGGCTTGCAAACCGATGAACACCATCCCAACCATGAAGCACGGGGGTGGCAGCATCATGTTGTGAAGATACTTCAAAAAATAGATGGCTTCATGAGGAAGGGAATTATGTGGATATATTGAAGCAACATCTCAAGACATCAGTCTGGAAGTTAAAGCTTGGTTGCAAATGGGTCTTCCAAATGGACAATGACCCCAAGCATACTTCCAAATTTGTGGCAATATTGCTTAAGGACAACAAATTCAAGGTATTGGAGTGGTCGTCACAAAGCCTTGACCTCAATCCTATAGAACATTTGTGGGCAGAACTGAAAAAGTGTGTGCGAGCAAGGAGGTCTACAAACCTGACTCAGTTACACCAGCTCTGTCAGAAGGAATGGGCCAAAATTCCCCCAACTTGTTGTGGGAAGCTTGTGGAAGGCTACCCGAAACGTTTGACCCAAGTTAAACAATTTAAAGGCAATGCTACCAAATACTAATTGAGTGTATGTAAACTTCTGACCCACTGGGAATGTGATGAAAGAATTAAATAAATCATTCTCTCTACTATTATTCTGACATTTCAAATTCTTTAAGTAAAGTGGTCAACCACAGTCTGATGGAGAGGGTAAAAAGCTTCAAGTTCCTAGGTGTGCACATCACTGACAACCTGAAATGGTCCATGCAGACAGTGTGGTGAAGAAGGTGCAACAGCCCTCTTCCAGCTCAGGAGGCTGAAGAAATTTGTCTCGGCCCCTGACATGGTGACTACACCGGGCACCCGCGCATGTTGATTTCGTCCCACCACACCAGACGCGATCAGGACATGCAGGTTGAAATATGAAAACGAACTTTGAACCAACTATATTAATTTGGGGACAGGTCGAAACACATTTGAAACATGGACATTTAGCTAGCTTGCTGTTGCTTGTCCTGGGATATAAACATTGCGTTGTTATTTTACCTGAAATGTATAATTTTTTGTTGTTGTTGCTGGATCTTTGTAGAATATCGACCCATTTTGAGTCACACAAAATCGTATGTTCTCTACTCCAAAAATGTATCCACAGATCATTTCTCCTAATTCAGTCTTCTTCTTCTGTGGATTTTATATGGCGTTGGCAAGCAACCTTATGATGCATTACTGCGATCAACTGGACTGGAGTGTGGACTTTGTTCGTCTTTCAATCCCCCATGTGGGTATATACTCCTAAAAACAAATGAGGAGGTGGGAGAGGCAGGACTTGCATCGTGTCAAGTATCTAAAATATTTTAACGCCTGGCAATGCAGATGCTCTTTGATGCGCGAGAGTAGTTTGGATGTAGGGATTGAATAACATGTATGTGTACACTTATTTTGCAACCCTCGCTCACGCAACGCGGCCGGTGTGGTCAGCATGTAAGACCCTCACAAACTTCTACTGATGCACCATTGAAAGTCACCCGAGCCACAGCCTGTTAGCCCTGCAACCATCTAGAAGGCAGAGACAGTAGAGGTGCATCAAACCTGGGAGAGAGAGACTGAAAAACAGGTTCTATCTCCAGGCCATTAGACTGTTAAACAGTCACCACTAGCCGGCCTCCGCCCAGTACCCTGCCCTGAACTTTAGTCACTATTACTATTACTGTACCTGCACCTTAGAGGTTGGTGCCCTATGTACTTGGTCATTGAACATTGGTCACTTGAATAATGTTTACATACTGTTTTACCCAGTTTATATGTATATACTGTATTCTGGTCAAGGCTGATCTTATATAACTACGACTATGATGTCCATAGTCTCTGTACACACCATCATACAGTGCCTTCAGAAAGTATTTACACCCCTTGTCTTTTTCCACATTTTGTTGTGTTACAGCCTGGATTTAAAATGGATTAAATTGAGATGTTCTGTCACTGGTCTACACACAATACCTCATAATGTCACAGTGGAATTACGTTTTTAGAAATCTTTACAAATGAGTTAAAAATTAAAAGCTGAAATGTCTTGAGTCAATAAGTATTCATCCCTTTGTTATGGCAAGCCTAAATAAGTTCAGGAGTAAATATTTGCTCTACAAGTCACATAAATTGCATGGACTCACTCTGTGTGCAATAATAGTGTTAAACACGATTTTTGAATTACTATCTCATCTTTGTACTTCACACGTGCAATTATCTGTAAGGTCCCTCAGTTGAGCAGTGAATTTCAAACAGAGATTCAAGCACAAAGACCAGGGAGGATTTCCAATTCCTCGCAAAGAAGGGCTCCTATTGGTAGATGGGTAAAAATATAAAAGCAGACAGTGAATATCCCTTTGAGTATGGTGAAGTTATTAATTACTCTTTGGATGGTGTATCAATACACCCAGTCACTACAAAGATACAGACGTCCTTCCTAACTCCATTGCCGGAGGGGAAGGAAACCGCTCAGGGAATTCACCATGAGGCCAATGGGGATGTTAAAACAGTTACAGTTTATTGGCTGTGATAGGAGAAAACTGAGGATGGATCAACAACATTGTAGTTACTCCACAATACTAACCTAATTGACAGAGTGAAAAGAAGGAAGCCTGTACAGAATAAAAATATTCGAAAACATGCATACTGTTTGCAATAAGGCACTAAAGTAAAACTGCAAAAAATGTGGCAAAGAAATTAACTTTATGTCGTGAATACAAAGCGTTATGTTTGGAGCAAATCCAACACTTCACTGAGTACAACTCTTCAGATTTTCGAGCATGGTGGTGGCTGCATCATGTTATGGGTATGCTTGTCTCATCGGCATCAACTAGGGATATTTTTATGATAAAAAGAAACGGAATAGAACTAAGCACGGTCAAAATCCTAGATGAAAACCTGGTTCAGTCAGACACTGGGAGACAAATTCACCTGTCAGCAGGACAATAACCTAAAACACAAGGCCAAATATACACTGGAGTTGCTTACCAAGATGGATTTGAATGTTCCTGAGTGCCCTAGTTACAGTTTTTACTTAAATCGGCTTGAACATCTATGGCAAGACTTGAAAATGGCTGTCTAGCAATGATCAATAACCAGCTTGAAGAATTTAAAAAATAATAATGTGCAAATATTGTACAACCTAGGTGTGCAAAGCTCTTAAAAACTTACCTAGAAAGACTCACAGTTGTAATCACTGCCAAAGGTGATTCTAACATGTATTGACTCAGGGGGTTGAATTCTTATATAATTTTTTCCATATATTTTTTACAAATGTTTGAATTTTTCTTCCACTTTGACATTACACAATATTTTGTTTAGATCGTTTAACAAAAAACAAAAACTATTATATTTTAATCCTACTATGTAACACAACAAAATGTGTAAATAGTCAAGGGGTGTGAATACTTTCTGAAGTCACTGTACATATATATTTATATTCCAGACTCTGACACTACTCGTTGTAATATTTCCATATTTCTGAAATAATTTCGTACATTTTTTGGGGATTTGCGTGTATTGTTAGGTATTACTACGCTGTTGGAGCTAGGAACTTTAGCATTTCGCTATGCCCGCAATAACATTTGCAGAAAATGTGTACTCGACCAATACAATTTTATTTTATTTGATTTAATTGTGTCAGTGTCAGTCTATTAGACAGGTTGTTTTTTTAAACACCACAATCAGAGAGTTCTCTGAGCAAGGTGTTACGGAAAAAACGAACACCCAAAACCTGCAGGCAGATGAGCAGCTGTGTTGACCTCCAGCACCACGGCAGAAAAACAATGTCCAACACCACAGCCCACATCAAAGACAGGGTGGATTTACGCTGGGCTTTCTCCTCCCTATGTTTAGTCAACCTGAGGATGGATGCCCAGCTGTAGCCACAGTCAAGGCTACACTCCCGGAGCTTCTGGTCTCGTGGTTGACTCAACATTGACCTTTGGTCCTCCTCGGACCATGGACAAAGAAAAGATTAGTCTGAGAACGTAGGCGTCACAAATCTGTCTCCAGAGCAGCATTCCCAGTTTTAGTGAATTGTGGGGAATGAATCCTAGTAAAAACACAATGTTGTTGTAAATGCGCTGCTGTAAAGCTGTTTGACACTAATGAAACATTGTGGAAAGGTTGTTACAAAGTTGTAGTGGATTTGGTGTGCTTAGCCTCAACACAAGCACGGCAAGTGACAGCATAGTAGATTAACAAAAAAGACTCTGTACTTGAAAAATGTGTCACATTTTCATTCATGAATGAACACTGTTATTGAACCAGAAATTCTAAATGAAACTGAGAAAGCATGACCGTAACATAACATCCATCCATGTGCTTAATCTCCCAAATCCCCCACAGCTCTCGTGAAACCCAAGCCCCTTCTGTGGATACTCGTTTTTTTTTAAGCTGCATGATGAATTCGTATGTGGGACTGAACATATCCCTGCTCCATCCCCCTATGATCTCCCTCTATGGCTAATTTCCACTCTGCATTATGTCAAATGATTTATTATGATCAATTATATGTAGCGTGTTACGGGCCCACAGAGAGATTAGAAGGCCTAGCGGTGACCCACCTGGCTCAGGTTCCACCTCTTCTACATGTCAAGGTGCACCAGAACACGTCCCTGGGGGACACCGTCATCCCCAGCTATAAGGCTAAAGCACATACAGAAAATCCATCTTACTTACATCTTCAGCTCTATACCTAATGTAAACTTGAGCCTTCATGCCGAATTGGACAAATTGTGGCAGAGAATATAAAACGTTATACATGGAACGTCGTTGAATAATGTTAGTTGTTCCCATAAGTTACAGTGGAGTTCAATAATGAAACTGAAAAAATGATGCCTCAGTTGTTGACTAATCTGACATAAATTAGGGTGTTTTCACATATAGGCCACTTTAAAAGAACCAATCTCAGTCCTTTTTAAAGTAAACTCTGGGGTAAAGAAAAGCCCTTACCTTTGAATGAGTACTCAACTCTTTTGTTAGTTCACTTCACCTATTTTGTGGACCGAGTCCTCTTTGCATTCACATTGCTATGTTTAGAAAATAACTAAGATCGTTTTACAACATGCGTTCTGGGTTTTTACAAAGTGCAGGACAAGCCATTCAATCAGAATGTGTTACTGGACATCTAGATATACCTACTTACATTTTGGAAGCTAATAGACTGCATTTAGTTAAAATATGAGACATAATAATTGCAATCAGAAGATACTATTAACATGTAAATGTGATTGGTAACAGAATAAATAGCAATAGAATAACTGCAGAATAAATAATACTGTAATTGTACACTCAAGGTAGGCTACTGCCCCTTTAAGAGCTAGAATAGATTTTGTACCCTATGTTGTGATTCTCACCAAATAGGTTGGCTTCTCACACTATTCAAACAACACAATCATAAACTGTTTATGAATCTTAACCTATAGATCACATATTGCAAACAAATAATCTGAACTAAAAACTCATTTTGGAATATCTGCGCGTCCCTGACAATCGATAATCAATATCCATAAACAGCACACGTTTTTTTTCCCGCGAACCTGCAAGTCATCATCTTCTCTCTTTAGTGGCACCAATGTGAGGGTTTATGGCAGGCGAAACGTTGTTGCAGTAGTCTAGTGAGTGGTGCGGGAATAATGAAAAGCAAACTTTTGGGAGCTCTGTGTTCACATTGTCCTAATAAAAGGGAACCGGACCGCGGAATTCAAGCGCAGCGAATTCAGACCACCTCTCCAGATGGTCTCAAGTTCGGTTCGCTTCAGGGCTCTTTTGACGGGTCGGAGTTCCTTTTGAAGTGTTCACACTGCACAATTTTTTTTCTCCCGAACTGATATCACAAACATTGTCTGAAATGGATCAAGTGGGAAAACACCCTTACTAAACTCGTGATGAAACGGGACAATGATGTTTATATCATTTGAGGTATGTAGCCTACGCACAGGTGCATCTTAAATCACACTAAGCAGCACAGCCCGTTACAGTAACTGAACCATCTCCATTCCGAGCAGGTGGGGAGCCATCACCATCACTATGACAAGGAGGAGGCTTCAGAGACGTCTGACGCTGCATTCTTAAATCGCATAGCATAAAGATACTGTCAAGTGTGATGGGCCCTGGCACGTGCCCAACATGCTCCATAGGAAGCGCCAATAAAACATCCCACTAACGCAGGAGGATGACCACTCCTCCACACATCTGCTGAGTTTGTTCTCTCAGCATGGGATTCAGGTCACTACTTTCATTGGGCCTTCAGGAGCATCTCCCCCATGGCCCTCCGGTGATCGTGCCCTGTCGACTGATGCCCATAAATGGCAGTCTGGGTACTTTCATTTGTTAGTTCTGACAGAATGATTTCAACAACCTCCCTAGTGGGTAACCCTTGTTTGCTGTGATTTAAGGAAATGTCACTAAGTTGGTATAGAATGCATGCATTTTATAGGGCGACTGCTGAAAGGAAATATTACATTGGCAAGGATTGCCAGACATGGAAGAGAGAGCAATGAACAACATACTTCTTTTATAGCAAAGTAGATTTCCCACACTTCAATGTTGCCTAGCCATTTATTGTATCTTACAAGCCTGGCCAAGCTGTCTATTGATGCTGTATGAGCCCATCAAAGCTTTGCAGGCCACTGCATGTTGAGCAGTTAATTTTAATACCGGCCCTTTATATGTACTCAAAGTGGATCTTAAGCCTTGTTTCTTGATTTTTTTTCAGTCTAAATCACAGTGACACACAGTACAGCAACAGACAATAAACCTTTGAAGTCATTCCTGCAGTCCAGTCACAGCAAGGTCACATATAACATCGTGTGGGATGTTTAATATTGCTACGGAGCCCGCATCTGCTTTCATTCAAAACTGGGCCATCTGCTAATCATAAAATGTAAAAACTACTTTATTAAAGGAGTATCAGAAACCCAAAGAATCACATTGTACTGTACAGTAAACAGAAACAAAATGGATATAGTGTCTCTGTCTCCCACAACAAATGGGATACCGCATGTTTATGGTTTTAGAGCCTCTGTAAGACACTGTAAATGTTTACCCCTATCACATTTGCCTTGACCATTTTCCTACCAGCACAGGCAAATGTGTCTCATGCCAAAGAGAGCTGTGGAAAGGGTTAGGGACAGTAGCTGTCCTTTATCACAGAAAAACTATAACGCATCACATCCATATAAAAACGAATGCATATTTACAGAAGCATGCTGCTTGACTTCTCCACCCTTTGTGGTTACATGGCAGGTTACACACCTACAATATGTGTGCCTCTGTACCATCTGTATGATCTGCAGAGAGGATGCATTGTTCCATACAGCCTTTCCCTTCCTCTAGCCAGCTCTTTCTCTGCCAAAACATTGCCTCCCCTCTCCAATACAGTACTAAGGACTTAGACACTCTTATGACTGGTTTTATAGGTCATTTGTAGCAGCATATTGGTCGCAGTATGGTACCCATTTTAGAAAGTGCTTATGTTTATGTCTGCTGAATTCAACCAGTTTCGTTCGCTTTAATGGTATAATTCACCTGAACTACACAACTATTCAAACGTCTCTTTACTTTGCTAGTAGTCTTTGGCCCAGCGGACTTTGCCATTGATAACCGAAGATCAGTGATAGTGAATGATACCTCCAGGTGTCATTCGTAAGCACAACCACCCACAGGTCAACTTTTAAATGAAAGGGTAATGCTATAACACACCCTAGTGGTGATAGGATTGAACTGAAGTGACAGAGGTGAAAATGGCAACCTTGGTTAAACAGTACATTAGCTTGTCTATAGTGTCACCCACAGTCTGAAAGGAGAACTGCTCTTGAAAATCCGACACCACATTGAGTGGCTTATCCATGTAATTAACAGCATCTACACTGTATGTGTTTTTAAGATTTTCATATTGCATTATGGCAAAAGTAAACAACATGAAAGAGAACCAACTTCCTCATATTTTTTTTAATCATAAATATTGGTAGATTAACCAAAACAGAATAATTGGTGTTTTAATAACAAACTGGAATTGAATATTTACAAAATGAACTAATATGATGAGTATATTAGTTTGTTCCACATTTGACTATTTTCTCTTTATAGGAATCTAAATCAAACATGAAATCAAGTAGCCCACACTAAATAGTTTTTAATAAAAATATTGATTAGTTCCCAGTCTTTATAGTTCCCACATTCTTCAGTGTAAAATACCTCACACTTCATACTTTCCCCCAAAACACAATCTCACTGCAAAAATATATTTTTAGGAATATCCAAAATATGAATTAGTAAACAATCAGGTAATGCAGCCACAGATCTCTACAGAGCCAGTGTATTTGAACTGTTTTAGCTATTGAAAAGCTTCTTCCTGCCCTCCATTCCAGACATGGACTCCACGTTCTTCCGCCAGTCACCTGGATCCGCTTTCTGTGAAGAGAATGGACAGTCCTTCAAATGTGACCTTTATTTTACCAGGCAGGTCAATTAACAAAAACATCTTATTTCCAATGACGGCCTGGTTACCACGGTCACGTACAGTATGGATGATCAAACGCGACTCAGACACAGCAAACAAGACCAATGAACTCTGTATCTTGATCAGTATCACTTGAGTCAAACCTTTACCCAAATGTGTTGAATTATTTGGACTAAGTACCCATTGTTACCACATGTTTGTGTAGTTCGTACAAAGAAAATACAGTGCCAGCTGAAACAAGCGCTGTAAACTATGACATTACCAGAAGCCATTGTATGTTTATTTCTAAACTTCCCAGTCTTACCTCCTCTTCCTTCTTGTCCTTCTTGACTGTCTTCAGGTTGGACTTGAAGTCTGCCTTGGAGCTGAGTTTGGCTTCAGTCAGAGCCCCCAGCATAGCGTCGGCAGACTTCTTGACCCTCTTGAGGTTAGGTCGCTTCCCCCCTTTCAGCTCGTTGATCTTTGCATTCAGGTCCACGAGCTGAGATGTTCATACAGCAAAAAGGTTCACTCTCCTGTACCCTTATAAGCTAAGCATGTTGCCATTTAGGGTCTGGCATTTCAATGAACATGAAAATGCTTTCATTTGAGAAAGAAAGCATTTTGCGGCAGTTTTTGAACTTCTAGAAAATTGAAATCACCAATAGAAGTCAGTATAAAAATAGTTATCTTCAACGAAATACACTTTGAGGCACTTTCATAGATCTCAGGTAACTTCAGGTAACTGTCCTAAGACTGACAGCGTAAACTCATAATTTACATTACAAAAAACAAACCTCTTTCTCATTCTTGAGCACTTTTGCTTCGATATCGTATCGTGCCTCATCCACTGTGTCACATTTTCTGTGCAGTTCCTTACAGAGCTCCTGTGAAGAAAAAAGACTCAGTCATCTAGAAGCCACCAAAGACTGTTGAAAAGGTACTGTGGGAGGATGCATCAAACAAACTACAAAAGCCACCACTTTAAAATTCCACTCACTCATCAATGAGAAAGGTAGAAGTGTGACACGTCTAAACAAAAAGGGAGATGCTGTTCTTTACCAACAGCACACCAGGGAATAAGTCCAGACAATGTAAGCTTGGATGGCTACTATCTGCACCCCAAATAGCATCTTATTCCCTACTACTTTTGACCAGAGCCAAAGATGGGTAAAGATACTATCTTGTTACAATTAAAAAAAATTCTAAAGACCAATGTATCAAAATAAAATAGCAAAAACTTTTTCAAGGTACATAATCAAAACACAGCTATTTTAGGTATTTTCAAAATACATTTGGAACTACACGCCTTCACTACAACAACATTCTCACTAATGGTAACATTTTTATTTTATTTATTTGCTATGATTGTGATATGTGGTTTTTTATCTACCTTAGTTGAATGCACTGACTGTAAATTACTCTAGAGAAGAGCGTCTGCTAAATGAGCAAAATGTAAAAAGAAACAATTGCAAAGCACACCGCGTATCAGTTTTGGCCTTGTTTCGGGGGAGGAGCTCATTAGAATAATTCCCTGCATGCTTTACAAGTGTTAATCTTTGTACATTTACATATTGATAATTTGCCAGACACTTTTATCACACCATAGTGCCATCAGACTTCTGATACCAATGCAGGGTGAAAGGAGGCCAAAAAATTGTGAACCAATATAAAAAATATGAAATTTTTACCAAAACAAATACAAAATAAAAATAAATAAAAAAGCGGTCTCAAAAGTACTGTATCTTGTTACAAAATACATTGGATTGTAGTTCAGGCCAGTGAAATACAAAGGACAAATTTAAATACGGCCCATCTCTGACCAGAGCCATATACCAGAGCCATATACACTCTGGACAATAGAAGTGCAAGATGGCGCCGACAGAGATGGTCGCCTCGCTTCGAGTCCTTAGGAAACACTATATAGGTACTTGAACCTTGGGCCTTAGCGTTATGTTAGTGTACCTGAAGCTCTTGCACAGATAGGCCGGAGAGTTTCAGCGGTGGTACTCTCTCGTTTAAGGTGCTTTCCCTCTCCGTCACCTTGTTGCTTTGCTCCTGGACCAGCAAGACCCCAGCTTTCTTCAGCAGTTTTTGCTATAAGGAAACATGGCTGAACAACTTAATGATGAGACAATACAATTCATAGTTCAACTGATGTACACAATTTTGTGTTTTCAAGTATTTTTGGACTTTTACTTATTTCAGTTTTGGTGAACATGATTTTCAAGGCACTTGTATGTTGTTGTTGATGTTGTTGTTGTTGTTGTGTGTGTACAGATGTAGGATCTTAATTTGATCATTCTTTGGTGCTGAGAATTTTGGGATTTACATAAATTCACTGAAAACCCACACTAGCACACAGTTATATTAACAATATTGCACTTTTCATCCAGCCTACTTTTGGCAAGGTAATAGCCTAACCACCTATCAAGCAACATTATGGACTAAAGCAGGGGTGTCAAACTAATTTTGCCCCGGGGCCTACATTTAGTCTTCAATGAGGTGCGGAGGGACGCACTGAAAATGTGTTATATATCCTCACCGTCAAAATGTGAAAAAGTTTGGGCCGGATTCAGATTATTTGCTGTGACAATATGCTGTAGGTCAAATTAAGATCCTACATCTGAACATGTGTACTAGTCATATGCAGCCTGCTAAACATACATGTGCTATCAGTACTATGAATACATTTTCTTTTTCACTTCCATACAGACCGATCTACCTTCAGCAGTAACCTGCGAGTCGCTGAGTACTTTGTCTTTTTCTGGAAGAGAGAGATGAGACATTACAGGTATATAATAGGCTCATTACAGTCACTAATGATGTTAGCACATCTTCATATGTAGGTAGGCTCATTCATTACAGTCACTGATGATGTTAGCCTATAGTCATATGTGGTCTCTATTATAGCGGCGCTACAGAGCATACAACAGCCTGTCTCTGTTGATTAGGATGAGCTGTGGTTCCTAATGTAATAGAATGTAATGCTCTGCCACCAAATCACCAAGGATTCATTGAAGCACAGTCTTAGAGAGCAAGGGGCTCATTTCTACTGTGTATGTGGCTTGATATTGATACCAAATGAGTCCTTCTGTGTTGCTCCAGTGGTCGTGGCATCATTTGGATGATTATCTGATAGCCTGAGACAAATGGCCTTGTGACACGACAATTGCTCAGTAATTACTGATAGATTATAATGTCTAACATGTTAAGTCGCACAAGCTGTTGCCAAGATGTCAGTGTGGCTATTCATAAACATGCTAAATGCCTGCAAAGCATACAGTTGAAGTTGGAAGTTTACATACACCTTAGCCAAATACATTTAAACTCAGTTTTTCACAATTCCTGACATTTAATCCTAGTAAAAATGCCCTGTCTTAGGTCAGTTAGGATCACCACTTTATTTTAAGAACGTAAAATGTCAGAATAATAGCAGTGAGAATGATTTATTGCAGCTTTTATTTCTTTCATCACATTCCCAGTGGGTCAGAAGTTTACATACACTCAATTAGTATTTGGTAGCATTGCCATTAAATTGTTTAACTTGGGTCAAATGTTTCATGTAGCCTTCCACAAGCTTCCCACAATAAGTTGGGTGAATTTTGGCCCATTCCTCCTGACAGAGCTTGTGTAACTGAGTCAGGTTTGTAGGCCTCCTAAATTGTTTAACTTAGGTCAATTGATTTTGATTTTCCTGTGATGTCAAGCAAAGAGGCACTGAGTTTGAAGGTAGCCTTGAAATACATCCACAGGTACACCTCCAATTGACTCAAATGATGTCAATTAGCCTATCAGAAGCTTCTAAAGCCATGACATAATTTTCTGGAATTTTCCAAGCTGTTTAAAGGCACAGTCAACTTAGTGTCTGTAAACTTCTAACCCACTGGAATTGTGATAGAGTGAATTATATGTGAAATAGTCTGTCAGTAAAAATTGTTGGAAAAATTACTTGTGTCATGCACAAAATAGATGTCCTAACCAACTTGCCAAAACTATAGTTTGTTAACAAGATATTTGTGTAGTGTTTGAAAAACGAGTTTTAATGACTCCAACTTAAGTGTTTGTAAACTTCTGACTTCAACTGTATGTATACAGTATCAAAAGGACTGTTACAAAGGTTTAACTGTGCACAACAAAGCAAAGTAATGAACAAAAGGGCAATTTTAAGATATTAGGCACAACAAAAGGTACGAGGGGGGAAAATATGTCCAAAACTGACTTACCGGTCTGTTTCAACATATTGCAAATCAAACAAACAAACAAACAAACAAACAAATCGAAAGAAGGCGTTATTTTCTGTCCCATATTGACAACATTGCCATAGTTGTGTGATTGATTGAAAGGCACAGAGTGTGACAGTTATAGACTCACCCCTCAGACATGGCTGTTCTGGTTTATGAGTACTGCTGGGGAGCCAACATAGTTGTGTGATTGATTGAAAGGCACAGAGTGTGACAGTTATAGACTCACCCCTCAGACATGGCTGTTCTGAGTACTGCTGGAGAGCCAACATAGCTGTGCTCAGAGGTTTATTGGCAGAACATTCACATCATATGGAAAGTTTCAGAGATGTAAGAGTCAATGATTCATACTAGGAACAATTATCACATATGAAAATAAGGTAATAGTTTACCATCACACATGTATTAGACTTGGGATTATTATGAGCTACTGGGTGATAATCAAGGTCCCCCACAAGGTCCTCATGTCCTGACTTGGATAAAAGAGACTGACCTTGGCTCTCTTATTACCCAGAGAACAGAGGTTCACTGTCAAGGTTAATAGAGTCCTTGGATGGAATTGTCTGATGATAGAGAACGATGAAGGAGAAAAAGGTTTGAATACTCAAGATCCTTTTTTATTTCTCCTTACATTTTCTCTGCATTTCTCCTCTCCTCTCAAGTGTGTGGTGCTATACCCTTGAGCCATTATCACCTTTGGCGCTAGTGTGAGCTACTATGAAAGGTGAGATTTTGACTGACCAAGGGCATTGCTGCAGTATCTGCTGCACCAGGCCACCAAATAGCTGAGGTCCATTGAGTAAAAAGGCTGTCTGCTTTAATGTCACCATTGTGACATTACAAGGAAAGATCAAATTTGTGACCTTTCCGGTGGCATGCTGTTCTACTGGTACAGAAGCCTTATTAGCCCCGCGTGTTAAGACAAACCCTCTGGGCTCCTCACAAGTCACAATAAAGTAGACACACACACACACACACACACACACACACACACACACACACACACACACACACACACACACACACACACACACACACACACACACACACACACACACACACGTGAACAGACTCATACTCACGCACACACGCGCACACGTCTCAGGTTGCCCGCTCGCGCCACTGAGTAACGATGGGAGGGGACTCAAAAGCAATGCCCCAATTTACGACCAAGCAAGTCTAACACCAATAAAATACGATTTTATTATGAGAATTCCTTGTTGTAAATATAGGCGAAGATATGAGGTGTGACCGCTTAAGCATTAACACACTAACCCCAATGAGGTAAACACAAACTGGACACACACCAACTGCTAGCAACTACTTAATCTATTTGTATCATTAACTTCTAGGAAATCTTCCTTGAAAAGCGAACACATTTCCCTTTTGAACCATGTCAACCCAAATTATATTTTACATGGCAGATTGCTCTAGACAATGGTCTTAACCAAAAATGTTAAAATACTTGAAACATTCAAAAGAACTATCTGCTTTTATTGATCTCACATATTTCTCAGAATATTCTTTGTTTTCATAGACTGAGCTGAGACGATCGGATAACTTACCTTTAAAAAGAGAAGCCAATCAGAGAGTGAAAGTGTAGCAGTGATGTTGTGCAGGAAAAATCGGTTTATGATTTTGAATGATTGATTTATGCTTTCTGCTGCCTCATGTGAATGGCTCTCTAAAATAGGCCCCTCTGTTACGCCTCCCTAACACACATTGGCCACATTTTGATCATCATGTGTTTGTTTGTGTGTGTGTGTGGAGACCCTGCCCAACCTGTCCTCAACCCTTGACTCACTGCGCTGATATAGACATAAAGGGGAAGAATGGCACTTTACTTTGACATGTACTGTAGAAGAGTTATATGAGGGCGGCTCATAGTAATGTATAATGGGTGGCAGGTATCCTAGTAGTTAGAGCGTTGGGTCAGTAACCAAAAGGTTGCTGGATCAAAACCACAAGCTGTCAAGATAAAAATGTGTCATTCTGAACAAGGCAGTTAACCCACTGTTCCTAGGCTGTCATTGTAAATAAGAATTTGTTCTTAACAGACTTGCCTAGTTAAATTTAAATTAAAAAACATGTCTGGAACAAAGTTTTTATGCGGATTGCGCTATACTGTATTATTTCCTGTAGTGTTTTTGCAGACATTACTGAAGCATTTACTATAGCGTTTTCATTGTATTATGTACTGGAGAAATGCAACAAAATGTAATGAAAGCTTTTAAATATTGTACGCATTCACATTGCATAGTGGTGGGTGGAATGTAGTGGCAGAAGCCTATCAGAACAGATGGAGGTGTGGCCTGTTTTAGGGTGTGGCTGTCAGTTTTTTTCTTTTTGGATACCCGTGAGAGTTAATGTCATTCCAGGTAATTTGGTCTGTTCAGTTGTTTTTTTTTTTTATTCTGATGATCATATGTTCATTGCTAACATTGAGTTTTTAAAAGTGTTCTGTCTCTAATAGATCTAATTACTGTGATACTGAAGCTCTTAATTTATGAGATGGACTGTATTGTAACCAGTTAATGTGAAAGTCTTATGTGAAGAAATCATTTTGAATTCATTATTTTGTTACAGAACCAACTTCATATTTTGATTAACAGGAAATTGATTACATTGCTTGTAACACAATTGAAGAAATAAGTAATTCCAAAGACAAAAAAATACATGGAAAAAATGTGTTGTATATACAGTATATATTAGTCTGCATTTATGTTATTTATTAGGTTTAACCAAAGTGGAAAGAACATGTTTTTGTCAATTGGTAAAATTGAATATTTTTTACAGTGTGTTTAATATTCCCAAGACCAATTCCAAATACAACAAAGCCTTATGATGTTCTCACAGTCAGGTGCAGCAGCTATAAAAGCACATAATTGTTTAACTGAGCATTTTATGGGGCTGTCTGACACTATGATTCAGTGGAGCCATGCAGCCAGAGGCTCTGGTTTTTACATGAGAACACATTGAGCTCAGTAGCGCAGGCCTAATTACAGGTGGATATTACTCTGGGTAATGTAATGGCCAACTGAGCTACTTACTTTTGTGTAGTGTAGTCTTGGGCTTGGTGGTAGGAAGGATGGCACTCTCTAGGTAACTACTGTATCTCTCTGTTTAGAGACCTGAGTCAAGTTGGCGGCATCCGGCGCACGTGAGAAAATCGGAGGGCGCGTGGACAGGTCATTTCTTGGCATATGACACAGACACGTGTGGTGTGATTATACACCAACACACGCACACAGGTATGCAGACATGCACCTAAACAAGCACTCACAAAACCCACACACACATTGAGCATTGCGCAGGTAGGATTCCACAATCCACACACAATGCCCACTGTTCCATGCTCTAAAATAGCAGGGGTTGATGTCACTGTGGTGCAGTGATGCACAGAAACTTGATATGTCTCATGGTGCTGTTTTCCATGAGACTGAGTCCGCGTTCCAAATATCACCCGATTCCCTATATAGTACACTACTTTTGAACAGGGCCTAAATGCTTAATGAGCTCCAGTATTAGTATTTTATGGTCTGCCACATGCCCTTTGTCACACATCTAATTTTAGAGGTTAATCCATCACAAACAGATAGCAAACAGTTGGGTCTTACGGCCTTCAACTTGAAGCAGGCAGGAAGGCAGGCAGGCATGTTTGACTTTTAATTATTAATGAATTAATTGTGGAATCAGAAAGATTTGATGTGTCGATACCCGTCAGGTGTATTAGGTGCCACAGTGGAGGCCTTAACACTACAGATTGGAATGATTTCATGCTCTGTATGTGTGTTACCATCACAATGATCTCCCTGCTGCTTTTGTCGATTGAGAGCATGCCTGTCATTATGACAGGATAGCTCGCTACTTATGTCGTTTTCGAAACAACTGTGCACTCGGAAATCTCTGGCTTCAGTGCGTTCAAGACAACTGGGAACTCTGGAAAGAACGAGCTGCGAGTGGGGAAAATATATTTTCGGAATTCAAAATCGGAAAGCTCCGACTTCACGACCTGAAGATCACTGATGTCATATTTTGACCTCGGTTTTTTTTTTTGAGTTCCCAGTTGTCTTGAATGCACTATTAACCTTCAGGATAATATGAGTCCTCAGGAATTAAATGATACACATTGAGGTTCTTGCATAATTTCTAGAGCAGGGGTGTCAAACTCATTTCACGGAAGGCTGAGTGTCTGCGGGTTTTTGTTTTTTCCTTTCAATTAAGACCTAGACAGCCAGGTGAGGCACAGGAGGTTGGTGACACCATATTTGAGGAGGATGGGCTCGTGGTAATGGCTGGAGTGGAATCAGTGGAACGTTATCAAATACGTGTTTGATGCCATTCCATCTGCTCTGTTCCAGCCATTATTATGAGCCGTCCTCCCCTCAGCAGCCTTGGCTGAGGTGAGGGGAGTTCCTTTCTAATCAGCGACCATCATCAATCAAGTACAAGGGTGGAGCAAAAACCCGCAGACACTCGGCCCGCTGTAGAATGAGTTTGACATGTGTTCTAGAGGAAGATGACAATGTATAGCCTACACCATGGGTATTCAACTCTTACCCTACGAGGTCCGGACTCTGCTGGTTTTCTGTTCTACCTGAAAATGAATTGCACCCACCTGGTGTCTCAGGTCTAAGTCAGTCCCTGATTAGAGGGGAACAATGAAAAACGCAGTGGAACTTGCTTCGAGGCCCAGAGTTGGGTTTGGCGGGCCTACACCATGCATGTCGTGTTCAATAGGGATGCATGCTGCGTAAAGGATCTGATCATAACAATGTATATTGAGAAACTATGAACTCTAACCTATATCTGCTGAAGCATTACCAACCAAATAAAGGAGCGGAATTAAATAATTACTTATTTTGGAAGAAGAGATCTGTGCCAACCGAAAGATTTCATTCATCAAATCTGAAAACTAAACAAAATAAGACAAATTATTCCTATTAGGTTTAATAATGGTAGTTGATACTAGGGTGAAAGCAAATATTGCCCTACAGCCGATCGGTTTATGCAAATTACCCGCAGTAATAATATAATTTAACAACCCCCCCACTCCACTCCACCCTCCCTCTGCATACCTTAGACATGAGTAGCATGGTTCTAATTTGAAATAGATTGGATTTACATAACAGTTTTCCATTAACTGGGTCCCCAATGAGCCTTCACAGATAGTATCAACTGCTCCCCAATGCCCACATTCCTAATAAAGCCTGGTGACGTCACTCCTCTGTCTTCTGTATCCAGTCCAATCAACATCATGGCTGCCTAGGCCTGTGGACAATGGACCCACTTATACTGAATCAAGTTTTTCACTATTATCATCAACAGACAAGAAACGATACAATGGATATTGTTGCTGTTACAGAAGGTCTCCGGGGACACAACAATTTAAGCTGTGGTACAAGATGATGTTGAGAGATTCATGCATTAGGCCCAAATCAGTTATCGTTCTACTTGACACCATGGTACATAAATGGTTATGTCACTAGTCTCAAGTTGCCGTTACTTTGTAGTGTCAGATTTGAAACAGGGTGAGAAAGACAGAAGACCGAAGTTCCCATGTCAAGAATCCTGTTTATCATAACAAGTACACACTATTAATCATAAGTAGTCGATACAGGTCCTTCTTCATCATCTTCAAGTTCACTGAACAGCTAAAGTAATTCTCAGTCTACACCCCATCATAATATTATTTTGTGCTCAATCAATATCTTGAAGTAAATAACCTTTATTTTGCCTTTAGTGTTCTCTCCCCTCACTCTTCAGCGCTTCTGTTCAGTCACAGAGGGGGGGCATATTGTTTAACACGGATGAAAGCTCTTGAATGTGGATAGAGAGTTACTACTCTGCAGGACAATAACCGAGAGGCGACGGCTCGCTGCTATCTTTTGACATACTTTGTACAGAGTTGAAGTATTTTTTTCTGAACTGGGTCAATTTCAAACATACTCTCCGCCTATCACGTCCTGTACTGCCCTGTATCAACAGTGATGGTCTCTCAGACTGACCTAAAAACAACTCCTAAAGGACCCAGCGATTCAAAGACATGAGGCCATGCTATCAAATATTTACCAAATCGCTGTACCAATCACCACACAGGGGGCATATTTGGCATAAGGCCTTTGAAAAGCATCTGTGCACTGTGGCGGCTCCTCTCTAGTCTCCACTCCCTCCGAATAGGAGGATATGTAGAAAAAGGGAAACTGTTTCCCATTCTTCTCATGGCCTCAATTCAGTTGAATGAATATATAGGGCAGTATATAATTCTTTCTTTCAAAGTGGGAGGATGCAAGCTATAATTCATCCAATGTGGGGATAATGAGAGGCTATTTGCATTTAACAATAATAACTAACGTGATGACGCCGGAGGGGATGGCTGCCGTCTTATCGGCTCTTAACCAACCATGCTATTTTCTTTGTTTTTTTCGCGTTGTTCGTAACTTGTTTTGTACATAATGTTTCTGTTACCGTCTCTTATGACCGAAAAGAGCTTCTGGACATCAGAACTGCGATTACTCACCTCAGATTAGATGAAGAGTTTTTCTTCACAGAGTTGGAGGGGAAGGATATACTACAGACACCCAACCAGGCCCAGATCCTGTCATTCGGCGGAGAAGGAAACTGAGATTTAGTGGAAAAAGATGAGGGTGTCTTATGAGGATCAGGCGACAAGTGGCTTATTTACATTTTAGTCATTTAGCAGACACTCTTATCCAGAGCAACTTATGCATACATTTCATAAATGTATCTTTTCCCCATACTGGTCCCCCGTGTGAATCGAACCCACAACCCTGGTGTTGCAAACACCATGTTCTACCAACTGAGCCACACGGTCCTTATCTGCCTTTGCCTTCCGTCCTGCTAGCTAACGTTCAATCGCTGGAAAATAAATGGGACGAATTGAAAGCACATATATATCCTACCAACGGGACATTAATACCTGTAATATCATGTTTCACCAAGTCGTGGCTGAAGGACGACATTAAGAACATACAGCTGGCGGGATATACACTCTATCGGCAGGATAGACCAGCAGCCTCTTGTAAGACACGGGGCGGGGGCCTATGCATATATTCGGAAACAACAGCTGTGGCACAATATCTAAGGAAGTCTCGAGGCTTTGCTCGCCTGAGGTAGGGTATCTCATCATAAGCTGTAGACCACACTATCTACCAAGAGAGTTTTCATCTGTATTTTTAGCAGCTGTCTACATACCACCACAGACCGATGCTGGCACTAAAACCGCACTCAATGAGCTGTACACTGAGGAGTACACAACATCAGTCACTGGCTTTATCACTAAGTGCATCTATGACATTGTCCCCACAGTGACTGTACGTACGTACGTACATACCCCAACCAGAAGCCATGGATTACAGGCAACATTTGCAATGAGCTAAAGGGTAGAGCTGCCACTTTCAAGGAGTGGGACTCTAACCCGGAAGCTTATAAGAATTCCCGCTATGCCCTCAGACGAACCATCAAACAGGCAAAGCATCAATACAGGACTAAGATCGAATCGTACTACACCGGCTCCGACACTCTTTGGATGTGGCAGGGCCTCCAAACTATTACAGACTACAAAGTGAAGCACAGCCAAGAGCTGCCCAGTGACACGAGTCTACCAGACAAGCTAAATGACTTCTATGCTCGCGTTGATGCAAGTAACACTGAAACACGCATGAGAGCATCAGCTGTTCCGGATGACTGTGTGATCACGCTGTCCGCAGCCGATGTGAGTAAGACCTTTAAACAGGTCAACATTCACAAGGCCGCAGGGCCAGACGGATTACCAGGATGTGTACTCCGAGCATGCGCTGACCAACTGGCAAGTGCCTTCACTGACATTTTCAACCTCTCCCTGTCTGAGTCTGTAATACAAGCATGTTTCAAGCAGACCACCATAGTTCCTGTGCCCAAGAACACTAAGGTAACCTGCCTAAATGACTACCGACCCCGTAGCACTCACGTCTGTAGGTATGAAAGGCTTTGAAAGACTGTTCATGACTCACATCAACACCATTATTCCAGAAACCCTAGACCCACTCCAATTTGCATTTCACCCTTACAGATCCATAGATGATGCAATCTCTATTGCACTCACACTGCCCTTTCACACCTGGACAAAAGAAACACCTATGTGAGAATGCTATTCATTTACTACAGCTCAGCGTTCAACACCAGTGTGCCCCCAAAGCTCATCACTAAGCTACCAACCCTGGGGCTAAACAAATCCCTATGCAACTGGATTCTGGACTTCCTGACGGGCCGCCCCAGGTGGTAAAGGTAGGTAACAACACATCTGCCTTGCTGATCCTCAACACGGGGGCCATTCAGGGGTGCGTGCTCAGTCCCCTCCTGTACAAGGACAACAACCTCTCCCTTAATGTGATCAAGACAGAGGAGATGATTTTGGACTGCAGGAAAAGGAGGAACGAGCATGCCCCCATTCTCATCGACGGGGCTGTAGTGGAGCAGGTTGTAGAGCTTCAAGTTCCTTGGCGTCCACATCACCAACAAACTAACATGGTCCAAGCACACCAAGACAGTTGTGAAGAGGGCACGACAAAACCTATTCCCCCCCAGGAGACTGAAAAGATTTGGCATGGGTCCTCAGATCCTCAAAAAGTTTTACAACTGCGCCATCGAGAGAATCCTGACGGATTGCATCACTGCCTGGTATGGCAACTGCTCAGCTTCCGACCGCAAGGCAATACAGAGGGTAGTGTGTACGGCCCAGTACATCACCGGGGCCAAGCTTCCTGCCATCCAGGACCTCTATACCAGGTGGTGTCAGAGGAAGGCCCTAAAAGTTGTCAAAGACTCCGGTCACCCTAGTCATAGACTGTTCTCTCTGCTACCGCACGGCAAGCGGTACCGGAGCACCAAGTCTAGGTCCAAGAGGCTTCTAAACAGCTTCTACCCCAAGCCATAAGACTCCTAAACAGCTAATCTGTCACGGCCGTCGTAAGGATTGGACCAAAATGCAGCGGGAACGTGAATGCTCATATTTACTTTATTGAGAACATGACACAAAACAAGAAAATGAACGACAGCTAAACAGTCCTGCAGGCTAACCATAGCAGTGCAAAAACAACTTCCCACAAAAGACAGGTGGAAAAAGGGCTACCTAAGTATGGCTCCCAATCAGCAACAACGATGTACAGCTGTTCCTGATTGAGGCCAACACAAAGAAATACACACCATAGAAAAAACATAGAAATACAAAAACATAGAACCATACCCAAAAACCCCGATAACACAAAACAAACACACCACTGCCACGCCCTGACCAAACTACAATAACAAATAACCCCTTATACTTGTCAGGATGTGACATAATCAAATGGCTACCCAGACTATTTGCACCTCCCCCCTTCTATGCTGCTGCTACTCTTTTATTATCTATGCATAGCCACTTTAATAACTCTACCTACATGTACATATTACCTCAATTACCTTGACACCGGTGCCCCCACAAATTGACTCTGTACCAGTACCCCCTGTATATAGCCACGCTATTGTTGTTTACTGCTGCTCTTTAATTATTTGTTATTCTTATCTCTTACTTTTTTTGTAGGTATTTTTCTTAAAACTGCATTGTTGTTTAAGAGCATGTAAGTAAGCATTTCACTGTAAGGTTTACACCTGTTGTATTCGGCGCATGTGACAAATACAATTTGATTTGATTTGAAAATCTTGCCAACACATGCATGGGTGAACTCACCACACATCAATGACTTAAGCTTTAAAAACCCAATTCCACCACTCTGACAATTAAAGGGGCTCTTTTGCTCTGTGCTTTTTAGGATTACTTTTACTCAGCATCCATTTGAAATGTTTCTAAAAAGCAAGAAGGGAAACATACAGCATAAAGACCACCTAGAGGCCTATGTAATAACAGGCAATGCCATTCATTGGTGTGTGAGTCAACAAACATGATATTCAGTGAATAGCAACAACCGGTTACATTCAATGTAATGTTCCAGTGTCTATTCAATAACACATTTAGTGTTTAATTAACACTGTGCTTAGTGCTGATGCTGTTACACTTTTAGTGTTATGCAATTACACCTCATAGTACTACTTTGTAACACTAGGAAGTGTATTTAGTTTACACCCATGGAGTCACGTAATAATGCCTCCCATTATTTTTAAACATTACACAACAAGGTCTTTTGACAAGGTTACATATGTTGGATTATAGACATTAAAATAATACTTTTTACAAGCATTTACAAATACATCAGAAACAGCCACAAGCATGATGTAACCAAAATAAACATAACCATAGACCAATTGAATTGGTACAACACTCCAACTCATGGATGGCCAAAAATAACAATTTGAAAGCCACGCCCTCACTAAGCCATGCCTCCAATATACTTTCCTGGTGTTACCACCGATGACTCTATTTGTTAGTAACAGAGACACGGTTGTTGAATTAGTTCATATACAGTCCTGTGGACTTCACCGAGTGAGTTCATACTGTAGCCAAATGTTAACATTAAATTAAACTCTTTACAGTGCATTCGGAAAGTATTCAGACCCCTTGCCTTTTTCCACTTTTTGTTACAATCCTGTCTTGGAGCTTTACGGACAATTCCTTCAACCTCATAGCTTGGTTTTTGCTCTGACACGCGCTGTCAACTGTGCAACCTTATGTAGTGTGTGCCTTTCCAAATCATGTCCAATCAATTTAATTTACCACAGGTGGACTCCAATGAAGCCGTAAAAACAGCTCAAGGATGATCAATGGAAACAGGATGCAACTCAACTCAATTTTGAGTATCATAGCAAAGGATCTGAATACTTTTGTAAATAAGGTATTTCTGTTTTTTTATTTATTATACATTTGCAATTAAAAAAAAAAAACACTGTTTTTGCTTAGTCATTATGGGTATTGTGTGTAGATTTATGAGGGAAACGTTTTATTCAATTCATTTTATAATAAGGCTGTAACGTACATTTTCTGGGAAAAAATCAAGGGGTCTGAATACTTGTACATCATAAAGCCTTACTTTTATGACCAAATTTTGCCCATACACAGTGATGTTAGGAATCTTGTGGATTACAGGCCACATTACAGATGTGTAATTTCTATAGGAATCCAGCCAACAGTTGTACTTTTTAGTCAACCACACTCCGCAGTCAGATATTAAAAACAATCCCAAAAAATGATACCTGCAGTAGAGCATGCTGGGAAATCTGATAATGATGGGAGTGGTTTTGATGAGAACGTTTTCCTCTCCACAGAGGTAACACTGACCAATTTGCTGTGTATTCATTAATTCTCTCGCTTGCTCGCTCTCTAGCCAAGCTGTTACTGATCTCTGACATGCATTACTCTCCTCAGCCACAAGGGAGAAGCTTCTCATGGCTGATCACATACAGGAGAAAATAGATAAGGCAATGATTCCAAATGAGAGGACTTGTAAATGTGTCACTTACAGTTGTTAAAGATGATAATAGAGAAGGTGGAGTGTGACACACTGCAGCCCGCTACACAATGAATCCAGTTCCCACACGTACAACGAAAACAGGGAGAGGAGGCATCTCTGACGCACGCAGTGGATAATTCTCCCTCATCCAGCTAGAAGACATAATGCAACATTAAATCCGTCATCCATTTGACAGCATATTAAACCTCTGTTGTCAACATTAACAGTGCTTATTTATTGTGTTGCTGTAACAGACAGTTCGACCATTACTGTCACTAACTCTGTCTATGGTAAATGTGGGTGTGTATTGTATTGTATTGACAGTCTTTCCTGCAGGGTTGACTGGTGAGACAGGTTGTTGACATAGGTGACTAGTGGGAGTTGACATAGGTGGATTCAGCCTTTCTTCTGCTGACATCCTACTGTCAAATAAGGTCTGCACTACAACCTGTTGTCAACTGCACAACTCTCTGCTTCTCCAGGAAGGTTATATTTCTGAATGACTTGACATTACTTCACATTCATAAGCAATTCATTAATGTTAATACCAGCTCATGTAAACAACTTCAGGTTGTCTAAGAACAGATAACATACCAACACTTTGGCGAACCTGCATCCTCTTAGGCCCTGTTAAGCTTCTACCCCTACTGAACCTAACCACCTCCACCCAGAAGACTAAGGCTGGTTTACCTACCTGTGCATTGGGGTCGGCCCCACTTGTCCCCGGCGGGCTCAGCAGCCTGATAAGCGCCCGTGTTCTGTCATTGAGCTTGTTGGGGCATGAGACAGGTTACGGTAGGGTGAGACAGGGTGGCGGCTGTGTGTTTTTGAGTGACGGATTGGGTCACGGGAAGTACACGCATGTCTCAGATTGGTCTGTCAGTTGGATGACCTCCATTGACCCTTCTGTGTGTTGCTGCGCTGCAGGCCGGGGCGACGGCTACACAGACCACAGATAGTGGAGGATGGGCCTGTAAGGCGCCGGGCTACTGGGGGATGGGATAGGGGAAGAAGATGGAGGGAAAATAAAATAAATTGAGTGCCCAGTACCGTCTATCTACCTTTGACTCATGAGGCTACTGACTCATTAATGTCAGATCTGGCATCTTGAGAAATGGACAAGCAATAGGCTACATCAAGCAATTTATTCTCCTAACTCCTGTCAATCTCTCTGTCAGGGATATGGATTGTAAACAAACACAGAATATACTGCACACCACTTGCCCAACTATTTGAATAAATAAATATAAGTTGTAAGAATTAAGGTTTGCTTGAGCGATTACAATAATGTAATGCCTCATCATCCGATGTGAATGTAGGGCATTTTCTCCCGAGTTACTTCATAAACCCCTCTGGACACAAATACTGAAAAATACAACAAGAAATTAGCTCAATGTTTCATTGAGGTTAGAAACAAAAGGTGTTAGCTAATTAGCTTATAACCTCGAACAAATTGCTTTCTGTATGCACAGATAAAAAAATTACTGCTATTGTTGAAATATAATGGTAAAAAAAGCTTGGCGTGCGTATGAGGATACCTACAGTGACTCTTATCAGTCCAACCATACATATCCCATTAGCCTCCAAGAGGACTTTGAACTCATTAATTGATTTTTAATTGGCTAAAGCTGAGCGGCGGACACAGTCACAACAAAACAGCTTACAGGAGAAACCTTCAATACAACAATCTGACTATCTGGCTATTGCTATGCACGTGCATGCACGCACACACACACACACAAACACAAAAATGTTCTAATTGAGAGGTAGCAGACACATGTCTCTGTCTCTTACTCACTCACAGCCAGCCTGGATGGGATAATTACAGGACTACATACAGCTCTTTCCATGGCCCATGATCCCTAGCCCGGGATCTCCTGGGCTTATCTGGGAGTCAAGAGGGCCCTTTAATTTGTCAGCTCTGCCCTGACAGAAGAGAAGAGAGCAGAGGAGAGGAGCTGCGGCATTAAACAAAGCTTTATTATACGCCTCTGATATAGCCAGAAATAAAGGGCTGTCTGCTGCAGCGGATCACAGATGCTGGCTGCTTTATTTCCACATTTATTATGTAGGCCTGCCTGCCATCTTGATAAGGGTATCTCATAACCCGAGCTAGCTAACGTACTGCCCGCCTAATCCAAGAGAGCTCCACTCTGCTCTGCTTTGCTCCGCACACTGGAGCTGAACAATTTAGCAGGGAAGTCCTCAGCGGCTCAATCTGAAGTTTCATCTCAAGTAAATTTGGATATATGAATCTCCCTGAATGCTAAACCACTGCATCTGGCAGAGAGGTGAAATGTGATTTGGTGCAACAGAAGCAGGTATAGCTAATATCTGATAGTCCCAGGCCTGCTTTTGGAAGAGCTAGCGTTTTAAGTTGAAGAGATGCTTCTCCTGCATTTTAATACCATCTCCGAGGGTAAACATGAATATATATTATCTGATGAATGTGGTGAGTCATTGCAAAGCAATTATCACTATACACTCTTAGAATTTGTGGTGACTCGAGGAACCATGGAGATCCTCATTGCTAGTCAATGGTTCATATTTGTACTTTTGGTTAGTTGAGGGGTTCTTGGAGGAACCTTTAATGTTTTTTAACTTAGGGCTAGGCATCCCGCTATTACGGGAAACTGGGGGTGTGCAATTCAAATAAATAATCATAAAAATGATGGATATTAAACATTTAGGTACATATAAGTGTCTTATATTGGCTGAAAGCTTAAATTCTTGTTAATCTAACTGCACTGTCTGATTTACAGTAGCTATTACAGCGAAAACATGCCATGCGATTGTTTGAGGACGGCGCCCCACAACAAAATATTTTTCCACCGGCACAGGTTTCATAAATTCACAAATAGAGATTAAATATTCACTTACTTTAAAAAAATCTTCCTCTGATTTGTCATCCAAAGCGTCCCAGCTACATGTAGTGTCGTTTTGTTAGATAAAATCCGATTTGAGTAATCCACATGCAGAGAAAGGAATCCGAAAATCTACCCCTAAAGATAAAATACGTTTCTATTTACTCCTCAGATACCCTAAAATGTAATCAAACTATAATATTTCTTACGGAAAGAAGTATGTTCAATAGGAAACCCGATTTTAGCAGGTGCGTCCTGTCTTCATGGCGTACGCAAACACGAATTTCCAAGATTGTGTCCCTGTACTAAAACTGATATTTCTTATTTGTTTTTGAAGTTCCAAGCCTGAAACCTTGAACATAGACTCCTGACACCCTGTGGAAGCCAAAGGAATTGCATCCTGTGAGCTAATTTTCAATATGACCTTATACTTGCCACTCTAAGAAGATAGTCTCTCCCCCAAAAAAATCTGGTTGGTTTTTCTTTGTATTTTCTCCTACCGTTTCTATTGTGTTCTATTCTCCTACATAATTTTATCATTTCTACAAACTTCAAAGTGTTTTCTTTCCAATGGTACCAATTATATGCATATCCTGGCTTTAGGGCCTAAGCAACAGGCAGTTTACTTTGGGCACGTCATTCAGGCAGAAATGCAGAAAAAAGGGGCCTAGACCTAAGAAGTTGTACCCTGAATTGGAGGTGTGGCTTAGTTGCGGCGTGGCTTTAAGATATATCCTTTTTAAGCCAGCCATGGGAGTAAATGTCATTGCTGTTCATGTGTTCTGTTGTATTGTCTTCCCATATCAAGGTTGCACATTGACAGTTTTGTAATTTCAATGAGGCTTACAGATGTGTATTCCTCAAGTTGCCAAAGTTTGACTATTTGCAACTTTATTAATATACAGTTGAAGTCAGAAGTTTACATACACCTTAACCAAATACATTCAAACTCAGTTTTTCACAATACCTGACATTTAATCCTAGTAAAAATGCCCTGTTTTAGGTCAGTTAGGATCACCACTTTAATTTAAGAATGTGAAATGTCAGAATAATAGTAGAGAGAATGATTTATTTCAGCTTTTATTTCTTTCATCACATTCCCAGTGGGTCAGAAGTTTACATACACTCAACTAGTATTTCGTAGCATTGCCTTTAAATAGTTTAACTTGGGTCAAACGTTTCAGGTAGCCTTCCACAAGCTTCCCACAATAAGTTGGGTGAATTTTGGCCCATTCCTTCTGACAGAGCTGGTGTATCTGAGTCAGGTTTGTAGGCTTCCTTGCTCGCACACGCTTTTTCAGTTCTGCCCACACATTTTCTATAGGATTGAGGACAGGGCTTTGTGACGGCCACTCCAAAACCTTGACTTTGTTGTCCTTAAGCCATTTTGCCACAACTTTGGAAGTATGCTTGGGGTCATTGTCCATTTGGAAGACCAATTTGCAACCAAGCTTTAACTTCATGACTGATGTCTTGAGATGTTGCTTCAATATATCACATAATTTTCCATCCTCATGATGCCATCTGTTTTGTGAAGTGCACCAGTCCCTCCTGCAGCAAAGCACCCCCACAACATGATGCTGCCACCCCCGTGCTTCACGGTTGGGATGGTGTTCTTCAGCTTGCAAGCCTCCCCCTTTTTCCTCCAAACATAACGATGGTCATTATGACCAAACAGTTCTATTTTTGTTTCATTCGACTAAAAAGTGTGATCTTTGTCCATATGTGCAGTTGCAAACCGTTGTCTTGCTTTTTTATGGAGCAGTGTCTTCTTCCTTGCTGAGTGGCCTTTCAGGTTATGTCGATATAGGACTCGTTTTACTGTGGATATAGATACTTTTGTACCTGTTTCCTCCAGCATGATGTCAAGCAAAAAGGCACTGAGTTTGAAGGTAGGCCTTGAAATACAGGTACACCTCCAATTGACTCAAATTATGTCAATTAGCCTAACAGAAGCTTTTAAAGCCATGACATTATGGAAATTGCTCCCAAGGATGAACCAGACTTGTGGAGGTCTACAATTCTTTTTTCTGAGGTCTTGGCTGATTTCTTTTGATTTTCCCATGATGTCAAGCAAAGAGGCACTGAGTTTGAAGGTAGGCCTTGAAATGCATCCTCCAATTGACTCAAAATATGTCAATTAGTCTAGCTTCTAAAGCCATGACATAATTTTCTGGAATTTTCCAAGCTTTTTAAAGGCACAGTCAACTTAGTGTATGTAAACTTCTGACCCACTGGAATTGGGATACAGTGAATTATAAGTGAAATAATCTCTGTAAACAATTGTTGGAACAATGGCTTGTGTCATGCACAAAGTAGATGTCCTAACCGACTTGCCAAAACTATAATTTGGTAACAAGAAATTTGTGGAGTGTTTGAAAATCGAGTTTTATTGACTCCAACCTAAGTGTATGTAAACTTCCGACTTCAACTGTATATAATCATTGCTATGATATTAGAACATGCGTAAATATTCAATAAAATGTAACTTTGCATTGTACAAACTTTAAACATGATGAACAGGAATTACATTTGCTGTAGCAGGTAGCCAAAAACTATCTGAAAGCCATGCCTCCAATAAGCCACGCCTCCATTCTTCTGTTAGGCTGCGACCTCTACAATATATTATTAAAAAGGTAAAAAAAAAATGTATACCCTTTTTTCTCCCCAATTTCATGGTATCCAATTGTTAGTTACAGTCTTGTCTCATCACTGCAACTCCAGTATGGACTCGAGAGAGAGCCATAGGTTGAGAGCCGTGCGTCCTCCGAAACACAACCCAACCAAGCCGCACTGCTTCTTGACACAATGCCCACTTAACCCAGAAGCCAGCCACACCAATGTGTCAGAGGAAACACCGCACACCTGGCCACCGTGTCAGCGTGCACTGTGCCCGGCCAGCCACAGGAGTCACTAGTGCGCAATGGGACAAGGACATCCCTGCCGGCCAAACCCTCCCCTAATCCAGACGACGCTGTGCGCCGCCCCATGAGTATCCTGGTTGCAGCCAGCTGTGACAGAGCCTGGACTTGAACACGGAATCTCTAGTGGCACAGCTAGCACTACGATGCAGTGCATCAGACCGTTGCGCCACTCAGGAGGCCAAAAGGTAAAATATTTAACCCCTCCCATCACAAAAGGTTCCCGTTTGAACCTTTACACGGGTATTTCTCGAAGACCCTTTTCAGAGTGGTTCCTAGAGGAACTTTTGTGAACTGGAAAGGTTCTCTCTGTGTGGCAAAAAGGTTCTTCCAGACTCCTTTACTTCTAGGAATGTATACACAAGAAGCCATTTAGTCCTATGGTTCACAAGTTGGCGGATACTTTTATGAAAGTATTGTGTTGGTCGACAGTAAGCCAGGTATTTGATACATTGTAAAACATTTAAATAAAAAGTTGTTACAGTAACTTACTGGCAGCCAATTACCTGTAAGGTACTGTAAGAAAAAGGTACAGTATTTACCTGTAAATTCCAAAGAAACATTGGTTTAACATTACATTACTGTAATGTACTGTTAAACCAAAGTTTCTTTAGAATTGACGGTAACATACTGTAGCTTTTTTTTACAGTAACTTACAGGTAACTGCTGCCAGAAAGTTATCGTAAAAATAACATAATTGTTTTACTGTGTAGGTCTAGTATTAAATGTGAATCATCAAATTGGCTTGTACTGGAACATCTTTTGTTTGTCTGTGGTGATTCAACGGGGTAGTTTAAATGCAGTGCAGACTGGACGTCACTAATGATGAAAAGGAGCTGTAAATATCATGCGACAGGTCCCCATTCACAACGTTGGACCCTACTATTACTCACAACATGACCTACGGCTGCTATTTATATTTCTAATATTATGTCTTTATACACAGACTTGTATGTAGATATACAGTGAATTTGGAAAGTATTCAGACCCCTTGATTTTTTCCACATTTTGTTACGTTACAGACTTATTCTAAAATGTATTTTTTTTTAAAAATATCCTCATTAATCTACACACAATACCCCATAATGACAAAGCAAAAACTTGTTTTTAGAAATGTTAGCAAATATGTAATAAAAATAAACAACTGAAATATCACATTTGAATAAGTACTCAGACCCTTGACTCTGTACTTTGTTGAAGCACCTTTGGCAACGATTACAGCCTTGTGTCTTCTTGGGTATGACGCTACAAGCTTGGCACACCTGTATTTGGGGAGTTTCTCCCATTCTTCTCTGCAGATCCTCTCAAGCTCTGTCAGGTTGGATGGGGAGCGTCACTTCACAGCTATTTTCAGGTCTCTCCAGAGATGTTCAATCGGGTTCAAGTCTGGGATCTGGCTGGGCCACTCAAGGACATTCAGAGACTTGTCCTGAAGCCACTCTTGTGTTGTCTTGGCTGTGTGCTTAGGGTCGTTGTACTGTTGGAAGGTGAATCTTCGCCCCAGTCTTAGGTCCTGAGTTCTCTGGAGCAGGTTTTCAAAAAGGATCTCTCTGTAGTTTACTCCGTTCATCTTGTTTCTCATGGTCTGAGAGTATTTAGGCACCTTTTGGAAAACTCCAAGCTGCTGTCATGTTACTTTTACTGAGGAGTGCCTTCCGTCTAGCCACTCTACCATAAAGGTCTGATTGGTGGAGTGCTGCAGAGATGGTTGACCTTCTGTAAGGTTCTCCCATCTACACAGAGGAACTCTAGAGCTCTGTCAGAGTGACCATCAGGTTCTTGGTCGCCTCCCTGACCAAGGACCTTCTCCCCCGATTGCTCAGTTTGGCCAGCTCTTTGGTACACTTCCCCAGATCTGTGCCTCAACACAATCCTGTCTCAGAGCTCTACCGACAACTCCTTCGACCTCAAGGCTTGATTTTTGCTCTGACACACACTGTCAACTGTGTGACCTTTATATAGATGTGTGCCTTTCCAATCATGTCCAATCAATTGAATTTACCACATGTGGACGCCAATCAAGTTGTAGAAACATCACAAGGATGAACAATGGAAACATTTTTAATACATTTTCAAAAATGTATAAAAACCTGTTTTCACTTTTTCATGATGGGGTGTTCTGATGAAAGAAAAGATGTCATCCTTTTTAGAATAAGGCTGTAAAGTAACAAAATGTGGAAAAAGGGAAAGGCTCTGAATACTTTTGTCACGTCCTGACCATAGAAAGATTTTATTTTCTATGGTAGAGTAGGTCAGGGCGTGACTTTTTTTCCCTATGTTTTCTATTTCTATGTTGTCAGGTTCTAGTTTTGTATTTCTATGTTGGGGTTTTGTTTGGGATGATCTCCAATTAGAGGCAGCTGGTCCTCGTTGTCTCTAATTGAAGATCATACTTAAGTCGGGTTTTTTTTCACTTCGGTTTGTGGGAGATAATTTTGAGTAGGGTATGTTTCACCTCTGCGTCACGGTTTGTTATTTTTTGTTCTTTAGTTTATTTGTATGTATTGCAAAGTTTCACAGTTCAATCAAATTATGTGGAACGAGAATCACGCTGCACTTTGGTCCGCTCCGCTCTACGACAACCGTGACAACTTTCCAAATGCACTGTACTGTATGTTTGTAATATTTTAACTCATTATGTATTTAGACACATTATAGTAGGTGGAAACATGGAGAGAAAAAAATCGAGTCAAATACACAGCTGAATGAATTGTGTCCCAGGTAGGTATAATACTGCTTTGCATTCAGATGCCTCCCAGCAGTATCTGTGCTTAGAAATTCTGCAAATGGAGGGATTTCAGCTCTGCCAAATAACTGGAGGTCAACGTAATTTTACCACTGCCAATAGCGCCCATGGTGATATTGTAGTGTAGCTGCTTTTTCATCAATTTGGTTACGTGTGGAGGCTACCTTACCTGAAGGGAAAGAAATTCAGGGCACTTTCCCACTGGCTCAAATACTTAGTTTTTGGTAATATCTTTGATCACATGGCACTTATTTCAAAGTAATCTAACTTTGGGTACTAGTGTGCCGTAGCCCCACTTACCAGCAATTCCAATGAAGTCAAGACTCAGAACTGCGATAATTTCTCTTTCTCCACACATAATGGTTTGACTTCACAGCTGAGCCATGACACACCGCTGGCAGAAATGTGTTTGAGAAGCCTCAGCTTTAACTTTTTATCTCAGAGATCAGTATATTTAGCACATTGACTTTTATCTTTTCCCCCAGTGGGTTTGAGCATTGCATTAATTTTGTTTTTTGGAGGTGAATGCATAATCTCAGCATTACACTCCGAGAATGACGGGAGATTCAAATGGATTTTAAGACTGAGTGGTGCTTTCTCCATCTGGCGTTCATCAATATGTTTCTAAGCGAAGAAACGAAAGGGAATGTTGGATCTGTTCAAGTGCCTCACATAATGGTGTCTGTCTAGATCAATGATGGTGGAGTGTGATATAGTACCATATTTCAATTCAACCAGTGAGAACATTCTGTCTGTCACTGGATATTAGAAAATGTCCCCTTGAAAATGGGTTGCTTGCAATTTCAGAGAATTGAGCCCACAGCAGCAAGCGTATCGAGACAAACGCCACAACGCAGTGTTGCAACAGTGAGACATAGCACTTCTCCAACACAATATAATTAAATATGAGATAAGAACCCTCATTTTGGCAATATGGTCTACTACGTCAACTTATGAAGTACTTTACTAAGATATAGTAGAAGTGTACATTACCAAAGTCAAAAAAATATTTGAATCTGGGTTTCCGGCTCATCACAAGACTGTGTTTGCCTAGCCCTCTGAACTAAAGCCTAGGCATTTGCTTGGGGAGCTAACACAAGCCTTGGGGAGCTAACACGTCTCACTCTAAGAATCCTCAAATGAAAAGGTGCATGTTTGTTATGCCCCTGCTTGATTCACTTGACCGGTTACTTCGATTGTTCCTCCTCTGATATGTTTGTCAATTTTAATAACAGAAATCCGTCCTGCTAAATAGATTCTACACTGATGAAATGCTTTCCTCAAACAGCCAACGTCCTTTGGGTCATTTCTCTGCAGATTAAAAGCTTATTCAAATCATATTTTTCTTCTCGTATGAACAAGATGAGCTTAGAAGTTATGATAAGTATCTTTGAAAACATTTGGGTCTGGAAGCACACAAACTGTGGCCCTGAATAAACTAGTCTTGTTGGGGAAATTAATTTAGGCAAGGACGTAAATGGATTAAGACTCATTAAAAGACTTAAGTAAAACGTATGACATTTTTCTCAGAAATGTCTAACATTGACAGACCTGAACTTTCCGTATTGTAACAGAAGAAAGCTGACTCAGTGCCAATGGTTTCATTGGGCAAGAAGTGTACTGTTCTATTGCTGTTTGGCTCTTAGAAAAGCATTCCTTAAAGTGTCACTCAGTTATCACATTCTGTACTAATGCTTGTCTCCATAATGCCCATGGCACATCCTGCCATTATCCTCTTGGGGCTAGGGGGCAGTATTTTCACGGCCGGATGAAAAACGTACCCAATTTAAACAGGTTACTACTCTGGCCCAGAAAATAGAATATGCATATTATTAGTAGATTTGGATGGAAAACACTCTGAAGTTTCTAAAACTGTTTGAATGGTGTCTGTGAGTATAACAGAACTCATATGGCAGGCAAAAACCTGAGAAAAATTGAATCAGGAAGTGGGAGAAATTAGAAATGGAGTTTTTCTTTTGAATCCCTTGGAAAACTACAGTGACATAGGATTTACGTTGCACCTCCCAACTCTTCCATTGGCTGTCAACAATCTTTAGTAACTGGTTTCATCCGTCACATGTTACCGGGCAGAAAATTGTGGCTCAGTCAATCACTGGCCAGTCTGAGGACAGGTGTCTTATGATGCACATTCACGTGACTTTGTTGTTTTTTATTTTTCTTCTGGGATGAATACCTATTGCCCGGTTGTAAAATGATCGCAATTTTACGTAAAAAAATACCCTAAAGGATTGATTGTAAACATTGTTGGACATGTTTCTACAAACGGTAATGGAACTTTTGAACAATTCGTCTATGGATTTGCGTCCACGCCACATGGCATTGTAAAGTGTTCTGGATGGGTCAACAAAATGGACGTATTTGGACATAAATGATGGACTTTGCAGAACAAATGAACATTTCTTGTGGAAGTGGGAGCCCTTCCGAGTGCATTCCGCCGAAGATCAGCAAAGGTAAGAAAATATTTCGAACATATTTTTAGATTTTTGTCGACGCCGTGGTTGTAGGCTAACTGTATAGCTTAGCATTGAAGGCTAAGTTCTGTACTCAGAATATTGAACAATGTGCTTTTTCCGTAAAGTTATTTTGAAATCTGAGAAAGTGGTTGCATAAAGGAGTAGATTATCTCTAATTCTTTAAATAATTGTTAGAAATTTTGTCAACGTTTACGAGTTCTTCTGTAAATTAATGTGCCTATTCACCGGGAGTTATGGGGAGAAAACATTTTCTGAACGTCACGCGCCAATGTAAAAATTGCTTAATTTTAGCTGTATATCTGGTTTTGTGACGGCTATCCGTGCTTGGAAAATGTTTTTATTTTGCTAAGGTGGTATCCTAAAATAATCTAGTGTTTTGCTTTCACCGTAAAGCCTTTTTGAAATCGGACAATGTGATTGGATTAACGAGTAGAGTATCTTTAAAATGCCGTATAATACTTGAATTTTAATTTTGAGATAATTTTTTTATTTATTTCGCGCCGTGCTATCTCACTGGTTGTTGTCCAACCAATCCCGTTACCGGGATTTTATCTCGAAGGGGTCCTCAAGAGGTTTTAACCCTTCACACTCGTACCCGTATACGGGTTGAAAATTGCAGATTTGGACACTGATAAGCTCCTAAATTGGAACGCAGTGGCTGTACAGTAACATGCTATACACGAAGTCAGAGCTCAGGGTCTTCGCTTCACAGATCTGTATGGGTTTTGAGTGACAGACAATCTGAACTTGAGCACCGCACATGACTAGAAGTTGCCCCCATACCTCCCGCTAATTGGGCAACTTTTGAAAATAGTTTTTTATCTGAGTGAAGGAAATACTGTAAATTACGAGGGCTCAATATATTTTGAAAGATGAGACTTTGAGGATTATAATAAATACTGCTTAGATGTCCTACAAGCAAGCCAAACACAAGGGGGTCCAAATGTGACCTTCACATTTCCATATCATAAATCTCACATAATATACAGTGTCAACGTTTATGATCACTATGTTTGATATACAGTTACAAGATGACATTATACCCTGGGTTGTCATGAACAGAATGAACCTATGTTTGTTGTACTGTGAAGAAAATGTACAGCTGACCTTGCATCTGAATGCACTCATGACTCCATTCTATGCCACCAAAATGACAATCTCCTTTTTGAATTGCCCCGTAAAAAAAGGCTAACATTGTAAGATCATATGTTATAATTAAGCTAGTCATTTTGGCAATAGAACCAGCTTTCAAATTATGCTCACCTGACCCAGATTGCGATTTATAATGGACTGTGTTTGGATTGCAAAAACAACAGTAATTGTATAAAGGATTGAATGCAGGGCTGTGTTCGAAAGAAAACTACAAGTGTGCTTGCTCTAGACGTGTTAAAACACTGTGCTGAACAATTGGCTGGTGTTTTTACAGACATTTTCCAATCCTCACTCGACCAGCAACACGTGCCAGTATTGTGGAAAAATTCAATAATTATACCAATTCCTAAAGCATCTAATCCTTCTGTGCTGAATGACTACCGCCCTGTCACCTTAACATCCTTAGTAATGAAATGCCTTGAGAAACTTGTGAAAAGTCACATTCTCAGCGTCAACCAGAAGCTTCTCGACCCATTTCAGTTTGCCTATCAGCCTAGCAGAAGAGTTGATGATGCCATTCTTACCCTCCTTAACTTTTTTTGTGACAGGGGGCAGTATTCGGAAATTCGGATGAATGACGTGCCCAAAGTAAACTGCCTGTTACTCAGGCCCAGAAGCTAGGATATGCATTGGATAGAAAACACTCTGAAATGTCTAAATCTGTTAACCTGTTAGGGCTAGGGGGCAGTATTTACACGGCTTTGGCTTTGGATAGAAACACCCTAAAGTTTCTAAAACTGTTTGAATGGTGTCTGTGAGTATAACAGAACTCATATGGCAGGCAAAAACCTGAGAAGATTTTGAACAGGAAGTGGCCTGTCTGACAAGTTGTTGTTCATCTTGGCTCTTTTTAGTGAAGACTGAGGATCTTTGCTGTAACGTGACACTTCATACGGCTCCCATAGGCTCTCAGAACCCGGGAAAAAGCTGAATGATATCGAGGCAGCCCCAGGCTGAAACACATTAGCGCTTTTGGATAGTGGCCGATCAGAGGGCCGTCAGACTAAGGCTCGTGCACGAGGGGATCCCATGCTTTTACTTTCTCTCTCGTTGAATGTAAACAGGCTTTGCCGATCGGAATATTATCGCTTTTTTACGAGAAAAATTGCATAAAAATTGATTTTAAACATCGGTTGACATGCTTCGAAGTACGGTAATGGAAAATTTAGATTTTTTTTGTCACGAAATGCGCCGTGCTCGTAACCCTTATTTACCCTTTCGGATAGTGTCTTGAACGCACAAACAAAACGCCGCTATTTGGATATAACAATGGATTATTTGGGACCAAATCAACATTTGTTATTGAAGTAGAAGTCCTGGGAGTGCATTCTGACGAAGACAGCAAATGTAATAACATTTTTCTTATAGTAAATCTGACTTTGGTGAATGCTAAACTTGCTGGGTGTCTAAATAGCTAGCCCTGTGATGCCGGGCTATCTACTTAGAATATTGCAAAATGTGCTTTCACTGAAAAGCTATTTTAAAATCGGACATATCGAGTACATAGAGGAGTTCTGTATCTATAATTCTTAAAATAATTGTTATGTTTTTTGTGAACGTTTATCGTGAGTAATTTAGTAAATTCACTAAAAGTGTTCGGTGGGAATGCTAGTCACATGCTAGTCACCTGCTAATGTAAAAAGCTGGTTTTTGATATAAATATGAACTTGATTGAACAGACATGCATGTATTGTATAACATAATGTCCTAAGATTGTCATCTGATGAAGATCATCAAAGGTTAGTGCTGCATTTAGCTGTGGTTTGGGTTTATGTGACATTATATGCTAGCTTGAAAAATGGGTGTCTGATTATTTCTGGCTGGGTACTCTGCTGACATAATCTAATGTTTTGCTTTCGTTGTAAAGCCTTTTTGAAATCGGACAAATCCGAAAACTTCCATTTTTCAAACATATGACTATTTTACACCATTTTAAAGACAAGACTCTCGTTAATCTAACCACACTGTCCGATTTCAAAAAGGCTTTACAGCGAAAGCAAAACATTAGATTATGTCAGCAGAGTACCCAGCCAGAAATAATCAGACACCCATTTTTCAAGCTAGCATATAATGTCACAAAAAACAAAATCACAGCTAAATGCAGCACTAACCTTTGATGATCTTCATCAGATGACAACCCTAGGACATTATGTTATACAATGCATGCATGTTTTGTTCAATCAAGTTCATATTTATATCAAAAACCAGCTTTTTTACATTAGCATGTGACGTTCAGAACTAGCATACCCCCCGCAAACTTCGGGTGAATTTACTAAATTACTCACGATAAACGTTCACAAAAAACATAACAATTATTTTAAGAATTATAGATACAGAACTCCTCTATGTACTCGATATGTCCGATTTTAAAATAGCTTTTCAGTGAAAGCACATTTTGCAATATTCTAAGTAGATAGCCCGGCATCACAGGGCTAGCTATTTAGACACCCAGCAAGTTTAGCCTTCACCAAACTCCGATTTACTATTAGAAAAGTTTGATTACCTTTGGTGTTCTTCGTCAGAATGCACTCCCAGGACTTCTACTTCAATAACAAATGTTGGTTTGGTCCAAAATAATCCATAGTTATATCCAAACAGCGGCGTTTTGTTCGTGCGTTCAAGACACTATCCGAAGTGTAAATAAGGGTCACGAGCATGGCGCATTTCATGACAAAAGATTTCTAAATATTTCATTACCGTACTTCGAAGCATGTCAACCGCTGTTTAAAATAAATTTTTATGCAATTTTTCTCGTAAAAATGCGATAATATTCCGACCAGGAAAGCGTGTATACGTACAAAGAGAGAGAAAATAAAAGCATGCTATCCCCTCGTGCACGAGCCTGAGTCTCATAGTACTGTTACTGGCCACTATCCAAATGCGCTAATGTTTTTCAGCCAGAGCCTGCAAAGCCACGATTCAGCTTTTTGCCGTCTTCTGAGATCCCATGGGAGCCGTAGGAAGTGTCACGTAACAGCAGAGATCCCCTGTAATGGATAGAGATAATCAAGAAGGGCAAGAAATGGTCAGACAGGGTACTTCCTGTACAGAATCTTCTCAGGTTTTGGCCTGCCAAATGAGTTCTGTTATACTCACAGACACCATTCAAACAGTTTTAGAAACTTTGGAGTGTTTTCTATCCAAAGCTAATAATTATATGCATATTCTAGTTTCTGGGCAGGAGTAATAATCAGATTAAATCGGGTACGTTTCTTATCCGGCCGTGAAAATACTGCCCCCTAGCCATAACAGGTTAATTATTACTATTTCTGTAATTTGAATTTGTCGCTCTGCAATTTCACTGGATGTTGTTGAGGTGGGTCGCTAGCGGCACGCCTGCGCCAAACAGGTTTTAACATGGTCTATAGACATCTAAAAGGTGCCAAATCCCATGTTAGGGTTCTGTTTGTTGACTTTTCTTCTGGCTTCAACACAATCCAGCCCTACATTCTGGCACAGAGACTCATTTGGGACTTCTCCTTAGATGGGGGGCTGGTTTTGTGGCTGTTGGACTTCCTGAGCCAACGCTCACAGCGAGTCAAAATAGGTCCCCACGTGTTGGACATATGCAATACCAACACAGGCTCTCCTCAGGGATGTGCTTTGTCCCCACTCCTGTACATCTTGTACACTAATAGTTGTACTAGTTCCCATCCTGACAGACACCTTGTTAACCTCTACGGGCTAGGGGGCAGCATTGAGAATTTTGGAAAAAATATGTGCCCATTTTTAACTGCCTCCTACACCAACTCAGAAGCTAGAATATGCATATTATTGTTCAGGTTTGGATAGAAAACACCCTAAAGTTTCTAAAACTGTTTGAATGGTGTCTGTGAGTATAACAGAACTCCTATGGCAGGCAAAAACCTGAGAAGGTTTCATGCAGGAAGTACCCTGTCTGACAAGGTGTTGTTGTTCTTGCTTCTGTTTATTGAAGAGTCAGGATCTTAGCTGTAACGTGACAATTCCTAGGGCTCCAATAGGCTCTCAGAACCCGGGAAAAACCTGAACGATGACGAGGCAGCCTCAGGCTGAAACACAGAATCCCCTTTTCCAAGTGTCGCATCAGAGGACAATAGAATTAGGCGCGTGCGCGATTCGACCCCGTGGAGTATTTACCTTCGGCTGTTTAGCTAATTGCAAATTCCCGGTCGGAATATTATCATTTTTCTACGAGATAAATTGCATAAAAATTGATTTTAAACAGCGGTTGACATGCTTCGAAGTACGGTAATGGAATATTTAGAATTTTTTTGTCACGTTCTGCGCCATGCGCACGACCGTGATTTAGCATTCTGATAGTGTCTAGAACGCACAAACAAAACGCCGCTGTTTGGATATAACGATGGATTATTTGGGACCAAACTTACATTTGTTATTGAAGTAGAAGTCCTGGGAGTGCATTCTGACGAAGAACAGGAAAGGTAAGACCATTTTTCTTATAGTAAATATGATTTTGATGAAGGCTAAACTTGCCGGGTGTCTAAATAGCTAACCCGTGATGGCTGGGCTATGTACTTAGAATATTGCAAAATGTGCTTCATCCGAAAAGCTATTTTAAAATCGGACATATCGAGTGCATAGAGGAGTTCTGTATCTATAATTCTTAAAATAATTGTTATGCTTTTTGTGAACGTTTATCGTGAGTAATTTAGCAAATTGTTAGTAAATTCCCCGGAAGTTTGCGGGGGGTATGCTTTTTCTGAACGTCACATGCTAATGTAAAAAGCTGGTTTTTGATATAAATATGAACTTGATTGAACAGACATGCATGTATTGTATAACATAATGTCCTAGGTGTGTCATCTGATGAAGATCATAAAAGGTTAGTGCTGCATTTAGCTGTGGTTTGGGTTTTTGTGACATTATATGCTAGCTTGAAAAATGGGTGTCTGATTATTTCTGGCTGGGTACTCTCCTGACATAATCTAATGTTTTGCTTTCGTTGTAAAGCCTTTTTGAAATCGGACAGTGTGGTTAGAATAACGAGAGTCTTGTCTTTAAATAGCTGTAAAATAGTCATATGTTTGAGAAATTGAAGTAATAGTATTTCAAACGTTTTAAAAATCGCGCCACTGGATTCAACTGGCTGTTACGTAGGTGGGACGAATTCGTCCCGCCGGTCCCATAGAGGTTAAGTTTACTGATGACCCTGCCTTGATCAGCCTGTTGCATGATGACGAGGAACACCATGGCCCGGTCCTAGATGACTTTGTAGAGTGGTATGAGGAATCACACTTCGTCCTCAATACCAACAAGACCAAAGAGATGTGCATAGACTTCAGGAAGTGTACAACACCTACCTCTGCAACATCTATCAGAGGTCAGAATATAGAGATTGTAGAGGAATACAAATACATGGGTGTCCTCTTGGACATTAAGCTTCAGTGGAGTAAATGTACAGACCTGATCTCCAAAAAGAGCCAACAGAGACTATACTTTCTCAAAAAGCTGGGATCTTTTAATGTAGACTGTACTATACTGACTCTGTTTTACAAATCTTTCATTGAAAGTATTTTAACTTTTTTTTAATTGTTTGTTGGTTTGGCAATACCACTGTCAGCCAGAGAAATATGCTGAGAAGTATTATCACCACAGCAAGCAAGGTACTTGGAGTCAAACAGATAGGCCTGGATGAGATCTTTAAGGTCAGGGCCCTCCGCAAGGCTCACAAAATCATTTTAGACCCAAGCCACCCCCAGTACCTGGACTTGACTACTCCCCCCTGGGCGCAGGTATAGGGCACCCCTCAGCAGGAAAAACAGAACTAGACAATAATTTGTGCCAGGTGTGATATCCCTCCTAAATAGCTCGGGCTAATGTTCCTATCGACTCAGTAAGGCCAGCAGGCTAGTCTTTAAAAAAATATGTTTTATTGGTATGTAACTGTTATGAAAGTTGTATTGTCAATTTTGTTTTGTGTTTAAACGTCACTTTAAACGTGTACATGACACTGCAACAAAATATCCCCATGGGGACAATAAAGTCAGTCAGTAAGTAAGTAAGTTTCTCAACAGCACAGCTATGAGACCTCAATAAAGCACCTTATAGATTGAAACATTTTCTTTGAGTCATAAAAGTCCATTGAAATTACTTAGGAACTGTGCACACTTTGGAGAGGTGTGTGGCCGCTTGGAAACACCAGTTAGACCTCTCACTCAAACCCTTGTCATTTTTTTTGTCTTAAGTTGCACCTACCTCAAATTTTTCAATAATATTGTTATCATGTTACTGAATGTCTCCAGAGTATTTTCAGATTTCGTTATCCACAAATGAGGTGAAAAGTACAGTAAATGTAAAATGCACATAAAATCAACAGTGTAATGTTTGGATTCAGTCTTGTGTCAGGTGAACTGTCGTGTCCTCACCTGTGTCCTCACCTCACCAGTCTAATACTTTTCCCATAATCTCCAAACTGTTCCCTTTTACTTTCTACAACGGTTATGTATATGCTTTCCACATTTCTTCTGTAACAAACATTTCAATTTCACCCTATCCATACAGGCCAATTCCCAACAGTGTAAGGGGTTAACTGTAGGAGTTTGGGTTGCACATTTAAAACAAGACACAGCACAACTCAACGGTTAACTTGTGAGACTCCATCCATTCCCTTTTGTGATGAAACCGAGATCAACTGTTACAGCAAGGTCAACCTGAATTCACCCAGACTTTGAGACATAAATTATTTTAATGAGCAAGAGTTGTTCGCACTTCAGTCTCTAACAAGAACCATGGAATATTGATTTCCTAAACCCACACACTCGATTTTGGATTCTGCCTGCATCCGTTTAGCTAGCAGAAGAGACAAACTTAAAAAAAACAGCATGACAGTAAAATCAACAAGCCCCAACATCCAGACCTTGAAACATGTGTTTAAATGTGAATTATATGTACAGCTGCTCGTTCCCTGTGGTCAAATAAATTGCAAAAGACTCATCGCTTGTGCTGTTACATTTATTGTACGTTCAGCATCTGCAAAGTTTCAGCACCAGAGATTATCTATTGATTAGGAATAAAAGGCTGTTTTTGTGAATAATTATACAGTGCATTTGGAAAGTATTCAGACCCCTTGACTTTTCCCACATTGTGTTATGGTTATGGTATTCTAAAATAGATTTTTTTTACCCTCATCAATCAACACACAATACCCTATAATGACAAAGCAAAAACTGGTTTTTAGAAATATCAGATTTACATAAGTATTCAGACCCTTCACTCAGAACTTTGTTGAAGCATCTTTAGCAGAGATTACAGCCGCGAGGTGGCCCAAGCAACACAACAGCCATCCAGGTGAAAGGAAGCAACACGTGGTACCATCTAAACCACTGCACCAGAGTCCCGGCGAGGAGAAGGGAGTGACCACCGGGCCATGAGGAAGCAGAGGATGCTGATACCAGACAGGTGTCCAGAGGGAGTGGGAGCAGAGGATGTCGATGTGCCAGTCAGGAGCCAAGACGTCGATGCACCAGGCAGGAGCTGTAGGAGAAAATCTATGACACCATGGGGATTTTCCAGTATATATATTGTTTTCTTAGAAGTTGCAAATATAATCAATATTGGGATCATTAGACATGTGTAAGCATAATGGAAGTAGACTCCATGAAAATGTGCCAAACTGAAACAACATAGACTTGAGTGTCTTGGGCCATATGAAGGCTACTGGACTAGAGGAAGGGTTACTAGAGGAAATTACTAGGTGAAAAGTAATATGTGTATGTCTTGGTCAGTGGACTAGAGGAAGGGTTACTAAATGAAGTTATTAGGTGAACAGTCATATGTGTATGTCTTGGTCACTGGACTAGAGGAAGGGTTACTAGATGAAGTTATTAGGTGAAAAGTAATGTGTATGTCTTGGTCAGTGGACTAGAGGAAGGGACACTACGTGAAAAGTCATTACTTAAACCAAAGAGACCAATGAGTGGTGCTTGGAAAACATTGACCAACACTATGGGCAAAAGTAGACACACACTCACAGTAGAATTGTGTGTCCATACTATTTTTGAAATGACACTGATGTTTGGAAACTATATACATACATGTGAACGTGTGTTATCTGAAGGTGGAAACCTATAAAACCTGAGGTCTGGGAGAGAGAAATCAGTTTTTTCCATGGAATTGCTCGGCTTCTGTTACTTTTGTAAAAAAGTCTAATTGAATTTACAAGTTCCGGAATCTGAGAAATATTTGATTCAATATTTCCACAACATAAATGGCATCACGAAAAGAATTGGCAACAAGGGACCAGTGAACGGTGAAACTTCTGTGGCTGATGACAGGTCTTCTGGGCAAGTCTCAAACAGGTGGCCACCCTAAATCAGGTAAGCTCAGTTCTTACTTACAGTTAAGGTTTGTGTGATTTGCTTCGGGAGTCCTGCCACAGCAATAGAAGCACCAAGTAGGTCTCTCCAAATTTTAAACAAACAAAAGATACTGGGAGCTTTTGAATTCAATAAATGCATGCATGAATGTTAAGGAAAAAGCTTTGGGGGTTACAATAGCTAAAGAATAAGTAGAAATATTTGTGTGGGAATTTGTGGATTGGGAGTTGTGTGCTTCATTTGTGTCAGGTGGCTTAGTTGGGTGGGGCCGTTCACTTGCTCTGTTTAGGTGATTCATTTGAACCGCATGATTGGCCTGTTTGAGTTCGGATTATTTTGTCTGATTCTATTTGGATGGATTTGTCTGTTCAGGATCTGTCTGGGTCTGTGCGCAAACATGGCCCATTCAGCTTGATCAGTCGGTCTGAGTTGGGTATGTCAATCAGTTCATCCCGCTCGCCGGACCGCTCATCTGGAAATGTTATTCACTCTGGTTCGGTGCATCTGTTTGCCCTGACTGGCTAGTCTGCTTGGTTTGGTTTGGGGTGGCAACTGTCTGTCCGCACAGTCAGCACAAATAAATAGGAATATCCTGCGAATACCTCTCCGACTGGATATAGCAGTGGTCTGAATGGGTAGGTCACTGGCAATATCGCTCCGACTCGATTTAGCGGAAGTCTGCCTGGGGGAGTGTATAGCCCACAATAACGCTTTGACCCGATTTGGTAAAGGTCTGTTTTGATAGGTGTAAATCCTGTATAATACCAGCTCCCTGTGTTGAGGAAATGTATCAGGGGAGGGGTCTAATTTACAGGTCGTTTTAGGGAAAACGTGAGTAGAAGTGTGAAAGGAAGTGTGAAAGTTACCTGTCCTTGATGGGGAGGGATTGCACACCCTTCATGTGTCATCACTTAAAGGTTTAGGCGTCCCGCTAGAGGGACAACTTCCGGTGAAACTGGAGGCAGCGTAATTGAAATAAATAATCATACAAATCATGGATATTAAACATTTATGTACATACAAGTGTCTTATATCGGTTGAAAGCTTAAATTCTTGTTAACTTCTTTGGGATAGGGGGCAGTATTTTCACGGCCGGATAAAAAACGTACCCGATTTAATCTGGTTACTACTCCTGCCAAGACACTAGAATATGCATATAATTAGTAGATTTGGATAGAAAACACTCTAAAGTTTCTAAAACTGTTTAAATGGTGTCTGTGAGTATAACAGAACTCATATGGCAGGCCAAAATCTGAGAAGATTTTATACGGGAAGTGCCCTGTCTGACCATTTCTTGTCCTTCTATAGCCTCTCTATCGAAAATACAGCCTCTGTGCTGTAACGTGACATTTTCTAAGGCTTCCATTGGCTCTCTAAAGCCACCAGAAAGTGGAATGGGGTGTCTGCTGTCTCTGGGCAAAGTATAGGAGCAGAGTTTGTAAGTGGTCAGCCTGGGGACAGTGAGACTGGAGATGCGCGGTCACGAGAACTCGCCATTTTTTTCTTTCTCTCTTTGAATGAATACAACGTTGCCCGGTTGGAATATTATGGCTATTTTATGAGAAAAATAGCATAAAAATTGATTTTAAACAGCGTTTGACATGCTTCTAAGTACGGTAATGGAATATTTTGATTTTTTTGTCACAAAATGCGCTCGCGCGTTACCCTTGGAGAGTGACATGAACGCATGAACAAAACGGAGGTATTTGGATATATCTATGGATTATTTGGAACCAAAACAACATTTGTTGTTGAAGTAGAAGTCCTGGGAGGGCATTCTGACAAAGAATAGCAAAGGTAATCCAATTTTTCTAATAATAATTCTGAGTTTAGGCTGCCCCGACGTTGGCGGGTCTGAATAGCTAGCCTTGATGGCCGAGCTATGTACTCAGAATATTGCAAAATGTGCTTTCGCCGAAAAGCTATTTTAAAATCGGACATAGCGATTGCATAAAGGAGTTCTGTATCTATAATTCTTAAAATAATTGTTATGAATTTTGTCAACGTTTATCATGAGTAATTTAGTAAATTCACCGGAAGTTTTCGGTGGGTATGCTAGTTCTGAACATCACATGCTAATGTAAAAAGCTGGTTTTTGATATAAATATGAACTTGATTGAACAAAACATGCATGTATTGTATAACATAATGTCCTAGGAGTGTCATCTGGTGAAGATCAAAGGTTAGTGCTACATTTAGCTGTGGTTTGGGTTTTTGTGACATATATGCTTGCTTTGAAAATGACTGTGTGATTATTTTTGGCTGTGTACTCTCCTGACATAGTCTAATGTTTTGCTTTTGCTGTAAAGCCTTTTTGAAATCGGACAGTGTGGTTAGATTAACGACAGTCTTATCTTTAAAATGGTGTAAAATAGTTGATTGTTTGAGAAAATTGAATTGTGGTATTTTAGTTGGTTTTGTATTTGAGTACCTAGGAAGAACCGTAGCTCATGGAACCAAGGCAATAGCACCAGGATAGTTGGAAGGAATCAGCAAAGCACCATTGTCACAAATGGTAGCTCAAATTATGACCTTTTTAGAGATGACTGGATTTATCTCAGATTGGATAGAGGAATACGTAGTTAAAACAGTGCCTTTACGAGAGACATGAAAGAAGCAGGACTACTCGATCTTAGGGCAAAACTAGACTGGAACACTGATGCTCTGATTGCAATTGAGACACAAAAAAAGGAAATGCAGACTGCATCAGCCTTAGCGGCCCCAGATTACACATAACCATTTTTGCTTTATGTAGCAAATAGGTGTGAAAGATATTCAGCAGCAGAACCTATGCAGGAAACATGTAGTGGAAGAAGGAAACAGCCAATTGCATACTACAGTACGAAATAAAATCCAGTAGCTCAAGGTTATCCACCATGTTACCAAGGGTTGGCAGCATTACATTATGCGTATGATAAGGCGTCAACCATAACCATGGGATATCCTGTAACGATACATACACATCATAAGATAGTGGAGCTGATAGAACAGGGAAAATTTGTATTAATTTATGCTAGAACTTTGGAATACATGACACTACTAACCTATCCAGATGTCTCCATTAAAATATGTAATACAGTAAATCCAGCTGAAAGAGTTCCATTGGAATTTGAAGCACAGGATTGTGTAGCAGAATCTCTAACTTGCGTCCAGAACTTGAATCTATACCATTGCTAGACAGAGAAGGAATTGAATTGGAAAATTACTTTGTAGATGGCTCCTGTTCTAAAGACTATACAGGGAACCATGCAGGGTATGCAGTGATAAGAAAACAAGGAAAAGATTTTATATAGGAAAAATTAGAGTATTGTTCTCAACTATGTTCAGCCCAATTGGCAGAACTTAAGGCATTGACTGCAGCATGTGTGCTAGGAAAAGGGAAGACAGTTAATATCTATACTGATTCAGCTTACGCACATGGTGTATGTCATTTGTTTGGCACAGTTTGGAAACAGAGAGGATTTAAGAAAAGTGATGGTACACCTATACAACATCACACACAAATTGTAAAGTTAATGATGGCATTGATGTATCCTAGAAAATAAGAGATAATACAATGTCAGGCACACAAAAAAGGAAATTACTTTGTTGTTAAAGGAAACAATGCAGCAGATGAAGCAGCAAAAAAGGCATCTAAGTGTAATGTTCCAATACTAACAGCACCTTTGATAAATCTTGTATCCTTACAGTCTCCTACTGACCTAACTGAAATCCAATCTTGAGCTGGAATTTTTGAACAATCTATACGGAAACAAAGGGGGGCCTCCATTGACAGGGATGGGGTATGGAAATCCCATAATGGAGCCATAGTAGCATCTACTACCTTGTTGAATTTGTTTATTAATGATGTGCATGGTCTAGACCATTGCACAAGACGGGAAGTAATAATAATTTTAAAAAACAAGGATACTGGTCACCATACTTACAGGCAACAGTAGATGAAGAATTGACGAAATGTGAAGTATGTGCACATAATAACATGCGCAAATGGATAACTACACCCATAGGCCACATACCGGTCCCAGAAGGACCATTTCAACACATCGTAATGGATTACGTGGATATGCTAAAACCAGTGCGCGGCAAAAGATACATACTAGTTATCATAGAAAGATTTAGCAGATGGATAGAAGCAATACCATCGGCAGATTAGGGAGCAGGAATAGTAATAAAGTTTTTAACCAGAGAAGTGATACCTAGGTTTGGAATACCTTCAGAAATCAGCTCAGATAATGGATCAGCATTTGTGCAAAAAATTGTAAAATTGATAAAACAAAAATTAAGAATGAAGCAAAGACTGGGATGTGTTTATCATCCCCAGTCACAAGGGATGATTGAAAGGGCAAATGGAACCCTCAAGGCTAAGATAAATAAGATACTACATGCACATGCTTTAACACTGTATAATTAAAGGTTAATTAGCTTGATAATGGATGTTTTACTCCTTTCTAGTTAATTATGATTGGAGATGTTTGGTCCTGACTCACCAGTGTGTATGAGAAAGTGGAGCTACGATTGTTAAATTGGATGTGAGGTTGATTACCTCCATAGAGTTTCAGAAGGTGCACCCCTTCTCATCTATAATGGAACATATTTTTGGTGTGGAACTCTGTAAGTTCCTAAGGGGGTTTTATGTGGAAGAAAATCTATGACACCATGGGGATTTTCCAGTATATATATTGTTTTCTTAGAAGTAGAGAATATAATCAATATTGGGATCATTAGACATGTGTAAGCATAATGGAAGTTGACTCCATGAAAATGTGCCAAACTGAAACAACATAGACTTGAGTGTCTTGGGCCATATGAAGGCTACTGGACTAGAGGAAGGGTTACTAGAGGAAATTACTAGGTGAAAAGTCATATGTGTATGTCTTGGTCAGTGGACTAGAGGAAGGGACACTATGTGAAAAGTCATTGCTTAAACCAAAGAGGCCATTGAGTTGTGCTTGGGAGCCATTGACCAACACTAGGGGCACAAGTAGACATACACTGTGTGTTCATACTATTTTTGAAATGACACTGATGTTTGGAAACTTTATACATGTATTGAAAAGACATGTTGTATTAATCAAGTATTATTAGAAATGCACTTATATTGGGAACATATATATGCAATAAATGTATTCTTTTTGTATTAATACTCTGGCGCCGCCACCATTATAATCTAAACTGAGTAAAGACAACTGAAATGTGGGCGTTAACAAGCAATAATTGTAACAGAAAGATAATGTTGGCAAAAGGCCAAGGGGCGTTTATCATTTACATAAGAAGGAGTGAACATATGTGTTATCTGAATGTGGAAACCTATAAAATCTGAGGTCTGGAAGAGAGAAACCAGTTGTTTCATGGAATTGCTCGGATTCTGTTACTTTTGTAATAAAGTCTAATTGAATTTACAAGTTCCGGAATCTGTGGAATATTTGATTCAATATTTCCACAACACCCTTCACTCAGTACTTTGTTGAAGCACCTTTAGCAGAGATTACAGCCTTGAGTCTTCTTGGGTATGATGCTACAAAATTGGTACACCTGTATTTGGGGAGTTTCTCCCATTCTTCTCTGCAGATCCTCTCAAGCTCTGTCAGGATGGATGGGGATTCAGAGACTTTTCCCAAAGCCACTCCTGTATTGTCTTGGCTGTGTGGTTAGGGTCGTTGTCCTGTTGGAAGGTGAATCTTGGCCCCAGTCTGAGGTCCTGAGCGTTATGGAGCAGGTTTTCGTAAAGGATCTCTATCTGTACTTTTCTTTGTTCATCTTTCCCTCGATCCAGACTAGTCTCCCAGTCCCTGCTGCTGAAAAACATCCCCACAGCATGATGCTGCCACCACCATGCTTCACCGCAGGGATGGTGCCAGGTTTCCTCCAGACGTGACGCTTGGCATTCAGGCCAAAGTGTTCAATCTTGGTTTCATCAGACCAGAGAATCTTGTTTCACATGGTCTGTCAGTCTTTAGGTGGGCTGTCATGTGTTTATTACTGAGGATCCGGCTTCCATCTGGCCACTCTACCCTATAGGCCTGATTGGTAGAGTGCTGCAGAGATGGTGGTTCTTCTGGAAGTTTCTCTCATCTTCACAGAGGAACTCTGGAGCTCTGTCAGAGTGACCATTGGGTTTATTGTCGTCACCTCCTTGTCCAAGGTCCTTCTCCCCCAATTGCTCAGTTTGGCTGGGTGGCCAGCTCTAGGAAGAGATGGTTCCAAACTTCTTCCATTTAAGAATGATGGAGGCCACTGTGTTCTTGAGGACCTTCAAAGCTGCAGAAATGGTTTTGTACCCTTCCCCAGATCTGTGTCTTGACATAATCCTGTCTCTGAGCTCTACGGACAATTCCTTCGACCTCATGGCTTGGTTTTTGCTCTGACATGCACTGTCAACTGTGGGACCTTATATAAACAGGTGTCCAAATCATGTCCAATCAACTGAATTTACCAAAGGTGAACTCCAATCAAGTTGTAGAAACATCTCAAGGATGATCAATGGAAACAGGATGCACCTGAACTCAATTTAGAGTCTCATTGCAAAGGGTCTGAATACTTAGGTAAAAACATTTTCATTACATTTTTATATTTGCTGCAATTTTGAATAACCTGTTTTCGCTTTGTCGTTATGAGGTATTGTGTCTAGATTGATGAGTTTATTTTTTATTTCATCCATTTTAGAATAAGGCTGTAACGTATCAAAATGTGGAAAAGTCAAGGGCTCTGAATACTTCCCGAATGCAATGTAACTAGATTCAGAATGCCTTTCGCTTGGGTTTAGCTGACAATGCAAGAGCTCGCAGTAGTTTATTCAGATCAGATTGTCAGGCATTATTCAGACGTATATATGAATGATGTGAAACTATGATTTGTCTTAAATACCGTATGCATCCACAAGCACTGCCTTACTGGTGTCTGGGTGGTACTGCTTGGCTGGTGCTGCGGGCCAGGCGTCATTTCACATTATGAATAATGACCTTTGTTGTCACCTTATCTCACGGCCAGAGTCCATCCCTTAATCAAAAATGATTAGTTCAATTTACTTCCCCCTGGCAACACTAGAGAGGTCAAACTCACTGCAATTCCCCCCGTCATCATCCTCATCTTGACCTTTCTATCTGGGTAAACTGTCTGCATTTGAGACAGGGCATCCAGCATGTGTACCTCATTTAGGGAAGGAAGTTTGGGAAAGTGTTCGTTTGTCTGGTAAAAGCCAACCAAAACAATATCAAAGTACTGTGCTTTGAGTACACTCACTCAATCTGCCGTTTGCACAGTAGTCAAGACAAGAATTGATGTGCTTAGAGAAAAACACACATAAAGGACAGTGATATGAATACTGAGCATGGCGCTCTGCTGCTATCCCAGACACATAGCATTTCTAACATCTAACACATGTTGGCAGGTGTGGAGTTTGGGGGCGCAGTGCTGAACACACTCATTTGTATGTTGTCCTGTTGAAATCATGTATGTGTGTGTGTTATCTGCATGTCATCCATGTGTTTGTGTGTGTTGTGTGTGTGTGTGTGTATGTGGGGGGGGCTCTACCCCCTCAGGCTTCTCGTTGCAATATTTGACTGCACCATGTGTCAGATGTGACAGATGCTGTTAAAACAGTCACAAATAACTTCTCTCCATGAAACTATAGAGAATTAAAGTCTGATGCTATTATTTTCTCTGTTCCCTCCTCCTCTTCAAATACAGCTGCTTCATGTGTCACACCCTGATGTGTTTCACCTGTCCTTGTGATTGTCTCCAGGTGTCACTTATTTTCCCAAGTGTATTTATCCCTGTGTTTCCTGTCTCTCTGTGCCAGTTCATCTTGTCTGTTTTCCTGTGCTTTTGCTATTCTCTCTTTTGCTAGTCCTCCCAGTTTTGACCTTTGCCTGTTTTCTGGACTCCATACCCACCTGCCTGACCAGTCTGCCTGCCCTGACCACCACTCATTTTTACATTTTAGTCATTTAGCAGACACTCTTACCCAGAGCAACTTACAGTAGTGAATGCATACATTTCACACATTTTTTAAATATTTTTTATATATATATGTTTTTGTACTGGCCCCCCATGGGAATCGAACCCACAACCCTGGTGTTGCAAACACCATGCTGGCGTTGCAAACACCATGCTCTACCAACTGAGCTACAGGGAAGACTGTACCTCCTGGACTCTGTACCTACTGGACTCTGATCTGGTTTTGACCCTTTGCCTGTCCACAACCATTCTCATGCCTACTCTTTTTTGGAACTAATAAATATAAAATACTCAAACCATCTGCCTCCCGTGTCTGCATCTGGGTCTGGCCCTGAGCCCTTATATCATGAGGATTCATGAGGTGTGTAATGGGAATGAAAATACTCAAGGTGTTTGTTTGTCAGTGGTGCGCGGGTCAGCTGTTTGTTCACCTGCAGCCAAATTTCTAAGTAACCCACGAACGCCCGCTAAATGTGGTAAAGTGAAAATCTGAGGTCTGCACCCAACCCTAACCCGGAAATATAGAGAATGCACTGTAGGCTGGAGTCAGAGATGACAAAACCATTTTTTTTGTTAGGGGGTGGAGGACTTTTTTGTTGTTTCCTAATTTAGATATAATTCTGATTGTAATTTCCAAGATTTTGGTAGGTTATTTGTCAGTCATCTTGTCTATAATTTGATATATGCATCCTCTCTTCTGTCATTAATTGATGCCCTAGAAGACTGAAACTGCTCCTCACCAGAATAATGCCCTAAATTAGATAACAAATGCTTCAATCTAGTTTACAATGGTAAAAATTCTCTGTCATCTCTGCTTCTTTCACAGAGCAAAGATGTTTAGGGACTAAGGAGAAAATGCAATAACTCAACAATAACAACAACAAACAATTACAATTTTTCTGTGCAGAATGTCCAAATGACATCAGTTTGACTGATTGTAAGGAAATAAAAAGCTGTGACCCAACATGTTTCTGATGAGATTGCGGTACGGCTTGCATGCATATCCTATTTCATGTGGTTGAAATACTGTCCGTTTTTATGATGCTGATAAAGATAGCACCTCTAATACAGATGTTCCCTAAATGCGCATTCACATTCTCTCAAGATGCTGAAAGAAAGAAATCATATTTTTTCACTCCTGTTCCTGAGTCAAAATGTACATTTGGTGTAACATTTTACTGCAAGAAATGCTTAATTCTGCAGGAGCCAATATTAAGACTATGTGAGAGGTTGTAGGCCTACAGTCAGTGTCCAGATTTCAGTTTCATTTAACCCATCTGAAGAGCTTTTAACCCATCAGTTCCCTTGAAGTGCCATAGGCCTATTTGAAGTCCCCTTCTTTGTAAGGTATAGTGCCTCACAATCATCACACAATATAGGCACTGCTATCTTCCTCTTTTACCACTTCAAATCTTTTCCAAACATTACTATTCTGGCCTTCCCTTCTCTTTATTTTAAACTGCATTTTGCAGCTTTTTTCTTACTGAATTAAACTCAGACATTGTCCTTTTTGCCTCAGCGGATCTACTAACTTTTTCTGCCCATTCCCAAAAACATTTGGCGATAGGTGTGTATTTGGCCCGCATTAAGTTACATGCTGACTAAATCGCCTGCTTTGCCTGTGCAAGCTGTTGCAAAATAAATGTACACCTACATGTTATTCAATAACTTCATCCGAACTGCTCGCGCATGTCACAGGGGTCTGCATAGCCAGGCGTTAAAATAGAACTTGGTTCTATTTAAGACGCTTGACGCGCTGCAAGTCCCACCTCTCCCATCTACTTATTTGTTTTTAGGAGCATACTAACGCACGTGGGTGATTGAAAGATGAACTACAGTAGGTAAACACTCCAGTCCAGTTGGTGGCTGTAATGCACCTTAAAGTTGGTTTCCAACCGCCATATACAATCCACAGAAGAAGAAGAAGAAGAAGAAGAAGAAGAAGAAGGAAGGAAGGAAGGAGGAGAGATTAATCAAACAAAACTAACTAAAAACTAAGTCTACCCTGCTATATGTGGATTAATTGTTAGAGTAGAGTAAACATGATTTTGTTTGACTCAAAATGGGTAAAAATTCTACAAAGATCCAGCAAAAAAAGGACTGCAAAATGATATAAAAAATAACAACCCAATGTTCATCTCCCAGGACAATTTAGCTCGCAACAGCAAGCTAGCTAAATGTCCAGGAAAATTTCATGTGTGTTTCAACCTGTCCTCAAATTAATATAGTTGGTTCATGCACCGAGCCAGTTTGGTCAGCATGTTAGGCCTTAAAGCAATAGGCTTACTCGCTAATGCTAGATAGCCTGAAAGAAATCAACAAGCTCTCACAGTCTCATATCAGAAGTAGACATTCATCCATGCTTCTCAAATGAAACATTTCAAAGTTAATCAAAATGTCTAATTTCGAAGAGTTTAAGGTTAAGTTTAGGCATTAGCTCTGAGCTGTTAAGGTTACTGTTGTTTTTGCTTTATTCAACCAGACCACCACCCATCCACCCTGATGTTGGAGAGAGGGAAGGAGGGAGGGAACTGGGAAGTAGGGAGGGATGGGGAGGGAGGGAGAGATATTTAGATGGAAAAAAACTGGGGACATCCATGTTGCATTAAAGGTCATCTTTCAGGAGTTGGTATGTATGGAGTATAGAGCCACAAAATGAGAAATATCACAGAGCTGGCTGGGATGAGGAAGCACACACACACACACACACACACACACACACACACACACACACACACACACACACACACACACACTGTGCACACACACCCACACTGTGCACACACACCCACACACACACCTGCCCTGCCCTTCAGCTCCGCCTGGCTGCTATCAAATATAAGCGTTATGAGACAGCAAAACGCATTAGCGCCTATTGAAAGTGTCCTTACTGCCAAGCTGAATCCCACAGGGTATATGAGGAGCCCTGCCTCAATAACAGTTTGTGATCTAATTTGACGAATGGCCACCTATTTTACAATTCCTATGGAAGGTAATGTACCGCAGGGCATTGCCACATAGGATTTAGAGAAATCTGAAAAATCCACCTCTAATCTGCCTTTGCCTGCAGAAAACCTTCACATACTGTATATTCACACTAAAATGCATTCAGATAGGTATTTTCCACTTCCTGAAGTTATTGGACACGCAGGGAGATGTGGATAAAACGGCATAAACGAAAACATAAATTTTTCATTAGGATATTCACGCTAGATACACTGCAGTGGGAGTTGAATAGCCTAAAATGCTTTTAGCATCTCTTTTGAGTGCTGTGCTTGACCTCAGCATTCTTGCTCTAATTAGCTTAGGGCTAACTCACTGTGCTGTGTGCTGTGGACAGACATGCTTCACATAAATCAATTTGAGCATGCTAAGCCCCTGAATTCTCATTCAATTCTAATATTATTTCAAGGCTTAGAGGACTGTCATGGGGTTGACATAGGTTCTTTCTCATAAATTCATTTTCCGGAGAGATAATACATCATGTGCTTTTTAAACACTTCATTAGCTCGGCTCTATTAGCACCAAGAAGATGACATTGTATCAACGAGACAGTGAGTGCCTGCCAGAAATTCTATATTCCAACCAAGATTCTATATTTGCTCCAAGCCTTCTCCAGAGACAGAAGAAGAGGATCTGCCTATGGGATTTGAGCCTCAACACACTGCAGTGAGGATGTCATTGACAGGATTCAGGAAGGAGTGCCATACACTCCCAAATAGGGGAACTCATCAGAATACAGTCCCACTTATGATGATAAATGTCTAACAATGTCCAGAACTGATTTAGACGTTTTTATAATTGTGTCACTGTAGTAGCTAAGTCATCTGAGGTGCCAAATATGATCTGAGGTGCCAAAACTGGGCTGCAGTACAGCACTGAGTGGATAGAGTGATGTCATTAACGGCCCTGGTGTAGAGATACAGTACATTCCTCATTAAACTGCCCAGTGTGTCCTGAGGTGTGCCTGTAAATGACAAAGACAGGAAGTAGCATTTATCTGCAAGACAGACCAATATTGCGGTTTAATCTTGTGCATGTAATGTGTTGTATTCATTGGATCTTGAACGAGTTGCTCTCAATGGTTAACATTACTGAGACTGTATCTTGCTAACTATAGAAGTAGTAAAAAGTCAAAAGAAATGTAATACAATTGTAGATTTCGGAAGTGGAGTGTTGCTGACCAACGCAGTTCATATCCTTATCTGACCTCAGAAAGAATAGATTAAGTTTGTCAAACCCAAACTGTGTTTTTATTTTTTACCTCCTACACATTTCTCATAACTCCACACCTTATCGAGCAGAGTAAAGTGGACTGTTAATATGTTTCGCTGTCGCAGACCTTTACATTTTTATTTGGAATTCAATCAGCCCTCCTTTTCCTCATTTCAACAAAAGGAAATTGCCAATGCTAATGAATGGCAGAGGAGAATTATTCAGTTAGTGTTTAAGCGTAAAAGTAAACACTGTTTCATTTCTCAAATAAATTAAGAAATAGTGCAGGTCTCTGTCTTAATTCCCCATTGGTAAATGGAAGGTACATGACTCCCAGCAGATACTCGGTGGTGGAAAAAGTACCCAATTTTCACACTTGAGTTAATGTAAAGATACCTAAATAGACTCAAGTAAAAGTGAAAGTCACCCAGTATAATACTACTTGAGTAAAAGTCAGAAAGTATTTATGTAATAAGGGTCGTCTAAAGGAGACCAAAACGCGGCGTGTGAAGTGCTCATATTTACTTTTCATGAAAAGACTTGACAAAAATAACAAAAAATGACCAACACAGTCCCGTCATGTACTTAGACTAGAACGTAAAACAACCACCCACAAAACCCCATGAAAAACAGGCTGCCTAAGTATGGCTTCCAATCAGAGACAACAAAAAACACCTGCCTCTGATTGGAAACCATACCCGGCCACAACATAGAAAATACAACATAGAACGACAATCTAGACAACCCACATAGAAAACAGAAAAAACAAAATACATAGACAAAAACACCCCCTGTCACGCCCTGACCAATCTACTATGGAAAAATGACCTCATTCTAATGTCAGAACGTGACAATTTAGTTTTAAATATACTTAAGTATCAAAGTATAAATCATTTCAAAATCCTTATATTAAGTAAACCAGATGGCACCATTTAATTTTTTTAATGTTTTATTACGGGTAGCCAGGGGCACACTCCAACACTCAGCGTTAGTGTTTAGTGAGTCCGCCAGATCATAGGCAATAGGGATGACCAGGGATGTTCTCTTGATAAGTGTGTGAATTTGACCTTCCAAAGCATTCAAAATGTAATGAGTACTTTTGGGTGTCAAAAATGACTTACTTACTACTTAAGTAGTACTTTAACGTATTTTTACTTAAGTACATTACACCACTGCAGGTACTATGTATTAAGGGGTGAGGTCAATGGCAAGAGTCATGCAACACTCTCACAGTGGATTGGATTTTTATACTGAGCAAAAATATAAATGCAACATGTAAGGTGTTTCATGAGCTGAAATAAAAGATCCCAGAAATGTGTTTACATCCCTGTGAGTGGGAATGTCTCCTTTGCCAAGATAATCCATCCACCTGAGAGTAAATAAAAGGCCAGTTTTGTCAAACAACACAATGCCACAGATGTCTCAAGTTTTGAGGGAGTGTACAATTGGCATGTTGACTGTAGGAATGCCTACCAGAGCTGTTGCCAGAGAATTTCATGTTCATTTCTCTACCATAAGCCGCCTCCAACATTGTTTTAGAGAAGTTGGCAGTACATCCATCTGGCCTCACAACCGCAGACCAGGTGTAACTACACCAGTTCAGGACCTCCACATCCGGCTTCTTCACCTGCGGGATCGTCTGAGACCAGTCAGCCAGACAGCAGATTAAATGGTGGGTTTGCACAACAGAAAAATGTCTGCACAAACTGTCAGAAACCGTGTCAGGGAAGCTCCTCTATGTGCTCATTGTCCTCACCATGGTCTTGACCTGACAGCAGTTCAGCATCATAACCGACTTCAGTGGGAAAAATCTCACCTTCGATGGCTACTGTGTTACTAACTTGTTGCACCCTCGACAACTACTATGATTATTATTATTTGACCATGCTGGTCATTTATGAACATTTGAACATCTTGGCCAAGTGCTGTTATAATCTCCACCCGGCACAGCCAGAAGAGGACTGGCCACCCTTCATAGCCTGGTTCCTCTCTAGGTTTCTTCCTAGGTTTTTGCCTTTCTAGGGAGTTTTTCCTAGCCACCGTGCTTCTACACCTGCATTGCTTGCTGTTTGGTGTTTTAGGCTGGGTTTCTGTACAGCACTTTGAGATATCAGCTGATGTAAGAAGGGCTATATAAATACATTTGATTTGATTTGATTACTGGCACGCTGGAGAAGTGTCCCCTTCACGGATGAATCCCAGTTTGAACTGTACTGGGCAGATGGCAGACAGCGTGTATGGCATCGTGTGGGTGAGTGGTTTGGTGATGTCAGCGTTGTGAACAGAGTGCCCCATGGTGGCTGTGGGGTTATGGCATGGGCAGGTATAAGTTACAGACAATGAACACAAGTGCATTTTATTGATGGCAAATTAAATGCACAGAGATACTGTGACAAGATCCTGAGGCCCATTGTCGTGCCATTCATCTGCCGCGAACACCTCATGTTTCATCACGATAATGGATGGCCCAATGACGCAAGGATCTGTACACAATTCCTGGAAGCTAAACATGTCCCAGTTCTTCCATGGCCTGCATAATCACCAGACATGTCACCCATTGAACATGTTTGGGATGCTCTGGGTCGACGTGTAAGACAGTGTGTTCTAGTTCCCGCCAATATCCAGAAACTTCCCACAGCCATTGAAGAGGAGAGGGACAACATTCCACAGGCCACAATCAACAGCCAGATCAACTCTATGCGAAGGAGATATGTCGCGCTGCATTAGGCAAATGCTGGTCACACCAGATACAGACTGGTTTTCTCATCCATGTCCCTACCTTTGTTTTTTAAAGTATCTGTGACCAACAGATGCATATCTGTATTCCCAGCCATGTGAAATCCATAGATTAGGGCCTAATGCATTTATTGGGCGGAAGGTAGCTTAGTGGTTAAAGCGTTGGTAAAAATCTGTCGTTCTGCCCCTGAACAAGGCAGTTAACCCACTGTTCCTAGGCTGTTATTGAAAATAAGAACTTGTTCTTAACTGACTTGCCTAGTAAAATACATTTAAAAAAAAGGTTTAATTGACTGATTTCTTTATATGAACTAACTCAGTCAAATATTTTAAAATGTTGCATGTTGCGTTTATATTTTTGTTCAGTGTAGTATGGAAAGGGGGACAAATATTCTTGCACTTCCAGCACTAACACTTTCAGCGACCTTGACAACTTGGTGTGTGGAATCTGTGAGCAATCAAGAGCCAGACAAAGGTACCTACAGGCCAAGCGCTAAGCCATCATCATATTAATGTTTCAAGACAAAATGATTAAATCTTTCAATCGACTTCTCATCAGCAAGATTTCAAAGCACGCCATCTCCCATTGGAGCTGGGACACATTCCCATGGATAAACTCCAACCACCACTGGTCTCTCTTTGTCGAACTGTAGCTCTCCAAAAGGAATGCTACTTATTATGACAAGGGCTTTTCTTCTTCAATGTCTTCTTCAGTTTGCAGTAGAGACAGAAACTGCAATGACAGAAAAAAAATCCAGATATGGCGTTTACCCTCCAGCCAGACACCCAAATGAAGTGTAGTCCACATTCGTTCTCTATCTCCTTTGCTCACACAGACGAGTGATGACAGTTGGCAGCCATTGGAGCGTGCTGTGATCAGGCAAATGTTTTATCTAAGCAGGCTAATTAGCTTCAGATATAGATTATGAGACAAGCCCATGATACGATAAAGCCATTGAGCCTTATATTTTTAACACATTATTTTTGGAAAGCAGCTGTAGCTAATGTGAGACCTGTAAGTGGTGTGGACCTTGTAGAACCCACGGCCGTAAGCTAATAGATTAATGCTATTAGTTGTATGATGCTATCTGCATGAAGTACACTAATGAGCCTATATTTACTTAAGCAGTATACTGTGTCTTGGTATTTACATGTAGGCTTTCCAGAAATCAGTGGTACATGTCTTTATATTACCCCTGTTGCAACTACACTCTGCCACTGTCTGCATAAGCCGATGTCCCCAATAAAATCTGTAAAATTATTGAGTCCTTCTTCATAAATATCTTCAGATGTCATGAGCACTGTGGTAGGTAAGTATTAAACCCCTGAATGTTGTCTTAATCCAGCACAGGGTGTCTTTCTCCTACTGCGCTAATGTCATTGCCAAGGGTTTAAATATGTACCTGAGGTATTCAATAATTAAAACAGAGAGAGGCTTCAGATATCCTCCACTCTAATCCACCTGACTGTCACTAAATCCAGCCATAAAGCCTTATCGGTACCCTTTATCAGTATCCCGAACGATTGTTACTTTAATCCATTAATCTGTAGCCAACCTATCTGCAAACTACTCTCAGATGGTTCTCAAATAGTTATTCAAGGGGAATACTGTTATTATTGGTAAACTGTCCAGACTCCATTTTATTTTCATACACTCCAAAGAGATGCGATTGGATAAATGATGGTCAATAAGTCAAAAACAGAAAAAAACTCCAAAAACATTATTTTTTTAAAAAACAGGGCCAAAATCTTGTATAATCAGAATTGCTCTTCTTCAAAGTCTTTGTTCCATTTGAGTATCTAGACGGAGCATCTATAACATTTACCAGCGATGAACTGTGGTTTTCACCGTGATATTTATGAAAATAACTAATTATAGATAGGGACAAGCCACGAGTTTTAAGGCCTCCATCATTCATAATAATTGACAAGATAATCCTATCAAAAGTGAAATGCACTAACATTTCTAAGGTCAAGCTGTGAGACTCTGCTGGAGTGTCACAAACTTCAAAATGAGCCGACCAAGGCGCAGTGTGCATTGAGTTCCACATCTTTTTAATACAAAGTGAAACTAGAAACAAAACCAGAAAATGACGTACTGCCCAAACACACTAACACAAACAAAGACTATCCCACAAAGCAGGTGGGCGATAGGGCTTCCTAAATATGATCCCCAATTAGAGGCAACGATTACCACCTGCCTCTAATTGGGAACCATACCAAACCACCAACATAGAAAGACACATTCTAGAACACCCCCCTAGTCACACCATGACCTAAATTACTATAGAGAATCCAAGGGCTCTCTGTGGTCAGGGCGTGACATGGAGAAAGAATGTCCCCATCGTGCGTTGACAAGAACACATATGGGAAAATGTTTCTGGAAGGCGTCTGCTAGGCACTTTCATGATTGCAAAAAACAATTCTGAAATATAAGGATGAGTGGGTAGATGCTTTGAGGGTGTTCATTTTCAACTTAAGTGAAGAGACAAATACTTGTTTGAAGAAACTTTTCTTCTCAGCCTGCCAATAAGTTTCTCAACAGACTACTTTGAATAAAACATTAACCACATTGGTAAGTAAAAATTGCCCAGCTAATCTTAGTAAAAGCATTTTGTGTGAAGCTTTAAATAATTTTTCTTCGTTATGTCCAATATAGTGTATTTTTTCCTACATTATATCAGTAATCATGAACGATGCATGCATTTTAATTATTTCAGGTGCATTGTATCATGATGTCAATATGTTTCTGTAAACATTATTTCATATTAAGCAGGAACCGTGGAATGTTAAGATCGGTTTATTTACTAGATGTACTGATTGCGACGTGAATGTGCTGCCACGGTGGCTGAGGAAAATCTAGATATTAAACAACAGAAAACATCAAAAGCTAATTTACAACTGGAATTGAGAACAAAATAAAGGTAGCGCTGTGAAGCCAAGACCTCCCATCTGCTCTGCTGGGGGATAGATGTACTGTGACCATCTGTGCACGGGGCTGTCTTTTACATCTACACTAGTTGGACAAATACTTCCCCAAATCACTGCATTCTCCATGTTAATTAGTTCTCCATCAGTATCTAGCCTGCATTGAATATTTGAAAGGTAAAGGGAAGTAATAAACCACAGGGGTGATATATGTATGATATACATCTGTGCAATACATCTAAAATACAGCTTCTGCAAAAAACACAAAAGATACGAAACCTCCCTAACACAAAAACTGTGAAATATGATCATGTGGACTGTAACAGCTGTTTACACACCAACTCCCAACTGAGCCAATGTACAAAACTTTAATCAGAACTCCATGTCTTATTCTTATATAATCTTTCCTCCTAGTCATTATAGCCAGACTCTGCTGTACCTTGGGTTTGCTCTGACAAATGTCCCAGATTTGGTCACCTAGTCGACAATACTCCCCCATCCTGTCTCAAGCTCCATAAATTACTAACCGAGACAGAGCAGAGAAAGAGAGAGAGAGAGACCGCGACCGTGAGAGAGAGCTAAATTGGCAGACGGATACAGAGAGGGACAGAGAAAAAGAGAGACAGTGGCCAAGATCGAGACCGAGGAAATGAAAGTGAGCGAAGGAGAGAGAGAAAGAGAGAGAAGCCTTCAATGTCACCTATCGTCCGTTCTGCAAGAGGCCAGTGGCAGCTACCCTCCGTGGATGATTCACATTGTGGGACGTAATTACCAACGTGACATTTCCTGTTAATTGGGTTACCAATGACTTCTCGCAAGGATTTCTGAGAGAAAGGTCATTTCTGGCTCCAGTCAAAGTCTCTCCTCCTCCTTCTCCTCCACCATCTTGTGTTTCGATGGAGATGGCAGGGAGAAATAAATGATGTGATTGTCAATAGACTTCGTGCGTGGTTGAAGTTGCATTTGCGATGACACACGCAGCAGGCACACACACATACAATGTAATAACATATACAAGCCCCTTTGTATGTCGTATTACCAAGGCAAATCATGTGTATCTGTCCATTTTGAAACAACATCCACTGTCACATGCAAGTTACATAATTAATAAAATAACTCTTAATTAGCTGATGCAATTAGGAAGATCTGTTGTGGCTGCTGCTACTCATAATGTTGACTCATTCTATGTTGATGACTTCATTATTGTTATGATGTTTGGTCTTCATCAGCAGAAACCCAAATTAAGACATAATTCTTGGTTTGACTGGCTTTCTTAGTTCACAATGCTGTATGTCATTTATGTGAGTCAGACACCGCAGGGCACCATTCAATCTGCGCTGGCCATTCTCACTAAGCCAAATCAAAGAATCGTCGGCTATAGCCTAACACAAAAACAATGGGATAAAAATCTTACTTTCAAATTGGTGACCTTCACATATCTGTTGGAATCCTCTACCTTGTCTGTCTTTCTTTGTGACTCTTAATTAATATCTGGCTGTATAACAAAGCGCTGTCACCATGGAGAGACCTTTCATGGCAACAGTGGACAAAAGGAGAGGAGCTCTGAATCAGAGCTAACAAGTTAGTCGGAGATAAGCTAGCATAAAGACACCATTTATCACATTACATTCACTGCAATACCGTGACATGGTTAACCTGGAGCGAGCACACTGAAATGGCATTGCATGCTATACAGAGAAGTGAGACGACTCAAATGCAGGATGGTCCAGAGCACATTAAATGGTCTCTTCTAATGTTCACACTAACTGTATGACCATGTGGAATGTAAATGGTACCCACCTTCTAATAAAACACATTATCCACTGTTTCGCAAAGACTGATCACGGCTAATGTTTAGGAATAGCTAATACTGCTTGAAAAATATCCCAGAACAGACTTTTCAGAATCAGGTCATTTGGTGTAAAGCTATTGCATGTTCAGCAGTTTGACAGACCTATTTAACTTAAAGGGCACGACCTACTCACCTATCTCCTCCTGAGAGGCATTACAAGCACGTCTTTTCGGCCGTCACCAGGCGACAATAGAAGAGTGATAGTTTGCCTAGTCGATGCCTTGCTGTTTTAGTGATTTCATTGTTCGCTCAGTTTACTTTTGCAATTAACTAATCAGGTCAGCAGCTGGGGGAGCTGGCCCCAAGGTGTTACCTAGCAACGGCAGGGCGCCGTGGCCAGACTACATGGCTGATGTGTGAGAGTTAATGCCGCAGTAAAACTGTCTCTCAGCAAGCGTCTGATTTGTGCCTCTTTGCCAAAGTGGCGGGAGGAAGGCACAAATACCACTTTGTTTGAGCAAGTACACTTTCATTAAGGACGAGAAGAGATGGACTCACTGGATGTCTGGATCGTTCCCATAGTGTAATCATAGTTTATATGGAAGACATTGTAATGCGGCAACACCAAGCAAATAGTTTTAACTCTGCGCTATGACTTTTTGTAATAATACTTCAATACCCTCAAGGTCTGCTCTGATATCAAAATAAGGTAATGATATTTTTTGGAATATATCTATATCATATAATTGTATATATTACCTTCACAATTCACATTCTCTCCCTCGCTCTTTGGTCTCCACAGGGACATTTGGCTTTGCCTGAAGATGTGTTTGCTTGCCAAATTGCAAATAGTGCATCAGAGGATGATACCTGACTGTAAGTTACGACCTGGTAAATAGCATCACAGAATGTAATGCTTATCCTACACAATGTTACAGTCGCTTCCCCTAAGTACATCATAATGAACACTGATGAACCACAGATTAATTGACAATTAAAGTTATATTTTATTGCAATATGGCCGTGTCTAGTCTGCAGACTCAGGGGTGGCAAGTTGATGCTAATCTCAGTTGCATAAAGATTGCATTTACAGAAATTATTTCAACATGATCACCATTGATTTGTTAGGTGTTCCAATAGTAGTGATGACCACTTACGCCTCCATGGATGAGTACAATAACACATTGACTACACAGTCAACATATCAGACATACTGTACCGTATACTCCAATCACTTGTGCTGTGTATTCTGTATGTCCTCAGTAAATGCTAGCATTATATCTGAGTATTACTACAGGTTGGTGTGAACATACTGACATCTTGAAAAGCAGTCTGGACTTATGCAAGTGTTCCATGTTTCCATCATTCATTAGCTAAGAAGTTCAAATGCAAAAAACCTGACTGGAACAAACTAGTTCCACGTTGGTGAGATTCAGACAGTGTCCCATGGGTTTTTCTCTGTGTGATATCCTTCCTGTGAAGCAGAAAGCCTTGTTTCTGAGAGCACGAGAGCATTAACTGACAAATCTAAGTTGCACTGGATCCATCTCCCTCTGGCTTTGGGCTCCTGCTAGCAACTCTGTCACTGGTTTATTTGTAGATTACAGGGCCTGTTGATTTTGGGAATGTCTTTTTTCCCCACATCAAAGATTGACTGATCTCTCTCTCTCTCTCTCGCAGTGAGGGGCTGAGCCACTTAAAAAAAATTGTATTTGTTTTCCACACCCTGTTGAGACACTGTTTTGCTGTATCTATAATATTGCAGTCCCCAATCCTGCTGATTTACTCTCCTCTCTAAACTGCATATTTGCTTGACATACCAATCACACTGCAGCGTCTGATAGCCAGAACGATTTAACAGGATAAGCCGATATGTCATAACGGGGGAGACACGGGAGAATTAAGACGGAGCACTTAATCTGTGTGAAATTTAATTATGCGCGCTAGCAATAAGTATTCACAAGTTGTTTGTGGAAAACGCAACCATTAATATATTCTTCATGTGGAAATAAAAGTACAACTGCAAGAGCTCCTTTAAGAGCCATAGTGTTGTGTCATGTCACAGTGCATTAAAGAGTGTCTCATATAGTGTAGTGGAGGAAAGTGGTTTGCTTTTTATGACATTTATCCCACTCCCACTCATATGGTATAGAGGAATTAAGGAGGTGTGGTTGAGGAAATCAAACGACTACAGGGAACCCATGTAGGAACATGATGTCTTCTATTTTTTTGTTATATGTGAAGATCTTTGTTTTCTAAATGGAAGGTTCACACATATCACTGAACTATCCCTTTAAGCTGGATTCAGATCATTGAGATGTAAGGTCCTTCACTTCAAGGATTGCTTTCAAGATGTGGTAGATAAAGGTGTATGTTTCTTTTTGTGACCAAATAAAAAAAAGTGTATATTTTTTTGTTGGCGGGGGTTACAGATACAATATACAAATTCATATAATTTCATAATTAGCTAATATCATATTTTTTTTGTGGGATGCCACTCAAAATGAAAAATAAAAACATAAAAAAGGTACATAAATACAAAGTATTGATCAATTTGATAAAATTACATAAAAGTGTATCTTGTTCCAGATGTTACATTTTCCTATTGGCTAATAGTGTAGGCCGTCATTGTAAATAACAATTTGTTCTTAACTGACTTGCCTAGTTAAATACTGGTTAAAATAATAATAATAATATATAAATACGTTTAAAAAACTATCCCCTCTCATCTCCCCTGTAACTATTCCCCAGGTCATTGCTGTAAACGAGAATGTGTTCTCAGTCAATTTACCTGGTAAAATAAGGGTTTAAAAAAAATATATATATATATATATTAAAACCATTGGCAAAACATTTACCCCTGCTTAATTGAGTAATCATGTTCATTATGAAAATAATCTCATTGAACACTTTGATAAGAACCATACTGCTGTGAACAGTGAGGAAATCAAAGTAGGATTAATTACCCCTATCTAGACTAAAAAAGATTAAGTGCTCTTAAGCAGTAATCAAAGTATTACTATCCAAGAATACCATTTAATACCTGATTGATTGCAATTGATAAACACATTTAAAAGAGATGTTGTTGTGGTGAGCTATCTGGTGTATGTACAGGCGGCGCAATGATGCAGTTCAAATTGTGTCAAATCGGTACACTCAGTGCTTGTGACCATAGCAACAAAGCACATCTCATGATCTACTTGGAATGTGACAGCTGATTGGTGCGAACACTCTGATACTACGGTCATTACGAAGTGCTGAAGGTTGATAATCAGAATGATGGAGAACAAAACCTTACATTCGAGTTGTCATGTCAACTATTGACAATGTAATGACCTTGCAAGAAAAACATTACATTGTTAGAAAAAGAACACAGATTTCTAACAGGTTTGAAATAGTTTTTTTTTCTGTGTGCACGTTGGACACTTAACCTTACACGTCCTTCAGATTGTCCTTTACCTTTGGTATTCACATTTGGTAATGATAATATAATCTCTAGTGGATAGATTCTGACCAAATTATGTGAGATTTTAGTTCTGGGTTAACCGATATTAAAGGTAATACAATGTAATACATTCATGGTGTAAATAATGGTTGTGAAATTAAAGTAAAAAGCAAAGGTTTGACCTTGTCCTCGGAGATTTAACCCTGCAGGTCCACAGCAGACAACTATTTTAACATTATTTTCAATTATCATCTGAAACAGACAGACAGGAACCCTTGAGGAAGGTAGCCTAATTTCACTACCAAGTCCCTGCCACTGAGGCACTTTACAGGGTTCTTAATATAGCCTAGCTCCAAAAAAACGGCCAATGAACACAATGTTCCTTATATCCACATGTGATTGGTTACTTTACATTTCTTCAAATTTAACTTCCTATACTTTTTCAAAATGTTCCATTTGACAGTGTCATTTCAGTTGAATCGTAGACAATTGTATTGTCATATTTGATGTACCAGACAAGCAGTTGTTTAGTTGGTGTGTTATAAAAACAAATATACATCAAATCAATTGAAATTTGTCTTACCAGTGGTGCATTTTTTTCTCATCACAATGAACAGACCGCTAGTGACAGGCCGATGCTTGGATGCACATGACATCAATACATAAAATCACTTTGCAGTCTTTCTAAAAAATGTCACTTTGGTAATTACATACAGGCATGGTTGTGCGCTAGTGTCCATGATAATTACTTTAGAGATATTGTCTTTTTATGCACCAAAAACTTCTGCATTTAGTGCGACAGCATCTTAATTGTTTCACACTCAAGGGGCATCAAAGTGGCCCGGGCGCCTACGGTTGATTGACAGATAGATTAATATTGTCAAGGCTCTGGAGACGCATAATACATTCTACTTTATTAAACCATTCTTACTGTTTGGTTTCAAGGACGGTCAGATACACCCACCCCCAGCTCCATCACTAGTGATGTTCCATATTAGCAGCTTGTGACATCTATATCCTTGTTAACATTAATATCATAACAATAATCAAATATGGACAGGAGTCAAAATCTCCAGAGATGGTTTTGAGTTATATATGTACATGAGGATTTAAGCAAAGGAAGTTTTAATGTTGCGAACACAAGAAAGAAAGCACAATGACACATCCTGAAAATGCATGGGGAGTGAATATGCGTGAATATGATTAGCAGAGTGCATAGTAGAGTACACATCAAACTAAGTCTGTAACCGTGTGTAACAGATGATCAATGTTTCATCAATGTGTTCAACTACTCCTATATCAAAGTCCATCCAGTCTAATCAGAATGTCTCCATTTAATGAACCCACCAAAGATGTATAAAATGTTAAGGCATCCTTAGAGGTCTTTGGTAGTACTTTATGAATAGGAATAATAGCCACTAAGGCAAGGGAAATCAGATAGTGAGCACTTATCTTTTGAAAGCCTTTCCGCTGAGCTAATCCCAATGGTTTCAAATGAGGTTTTAAGATTTAATCTTCAGTGTATGACACCAGAAGTGTTCATCACAAACATTGCTTTATACTCGAGACTATCTCGCTGAGACTATCTTGCTAGCTCATTGATTGGAGTATCGCTCTTCCTCCTTTCTTCCTGTCCCCCCATCTCAAGACATCCTTTTGGTTAGATGGTTCTCCTCTGGTTGGACTCTCCTTCACCCTTGCCTTGGGGCTCAACCATTGGAGGATTCCAACTTTGACAGGAAATGATTATGGGATAAAAACAACCCAATTTGGGTAAATATTGGACAGAACACACTTTGGCTTATTTTGACCCAGCCATTTGGTTCACTCAGTTGGGTTATTGATGCTGGGATATTGAGCTGTCCCACTTGGTCAGATCAGAAGACTGGAGACGTGGCTTAGTAGGGGCATGGCTTTCAGATAGTTATTTTTGTCCATCTGTGAGAGTAAATGTTAATCTGTTCTGTTATATTATTAGCTGTATGTTGAGCACAGTGTCTCAGAACAGATTAGCTGAAATAACATTTACTCTCAAGGGTTGCCAAAAATAACTATCTGTAAGCCCCGACTAAACCACGCCTACGATCACCAAAGAAAACAACCCAACTAAGTGACCCAACTGAATTGGTCAAAATATCCCAACGTGTGTTCTGTACACAATTTACACAGCGCTGGGTTGTTTTTAACCCAGCGTTTGTTTGAGTGTAAGGGCCCTGGCATGCTATCTTGGTCTCCTTCCTCCATGCAGTGATGTTTAACGCAGTCTTCCTGCATGTGTGACATTGTTTTGTAGGTGGGCTAATTCCTTTAGGGATTCAATAGATGTCGTCAAAGAGCATTTAATTTTACTCCAGCATTACCAGAGTTGCATTAACACTGGAGTAAAACTCCAAACATTTTGTCACTCACTATGTCAGTATTCCCTCTGAATGAGCTGATTATGTGGTGCCCTAACCTTAGCTCTCCGACCACCATCCACCAGTAGTCAATCTTAACAAGCTATTATCAGGGCCTGGCAGAACATGCCCTGGAGTTTTACTACTGCATATGTTATCATATCTAATTGGAGAGTACATGTTTAACACTCCAGTGGGTCACACAGTGGATTTAAAATTGCTTCATTGTGTCATTTATAATGACTACGTCCAGTGCCATTCATTTGGGGGTTTACTTACAATCATCATACCCTGTGCATGCATTGCCACAATTGTCCAAAGGGCTATGAAGCTGAAAGCAATCACTGCTTGAAACATTTCTCCCTGGCCATTATAGGACTGGAATTGCCCGGGTTTATGTCACATTAATACAGTAATCTGATGACTACAAGTCAGGGGCAATCCCTCTCCATTGTGCCTCGGCCCTGTCCTGAAGACACATCTAAGCAATTTTCTTTCATAAGTCATTATGATTTCTCATCATCATCATCCAAGATCTCTGTTAATCTGAAGCCAAAAGAAAATGTCATTGTTATCAGAAAAACACGTAATCATATAATCATATATCACAAACTGGCTACTTGATTACATGTGAGTATATTTCAATGGGACATAAATGTGTTCTTTGAAATCCTTTGGCAGTAGGATTTTGGAAGCCATTGCCAGTGTGATTTCACAGCACCAGTACTAGGCTACAGCATTGTAGCCCAGCCCTGTCCAACCCTGTCCAACCCTGTCCAGCCCTGTCCAACACTAGCATTGAAGTTCCCATAGCTCCTTGGCAGGTGTGATAGTGTGTGTGGCCAAGTCCCATTGAGTATGACCTCAGTGTCCTCAGCCTGGCCAGGACTGCTATCTCTGTACTGGCTATGATATCTCAGGCAGCTTCGCCACAGTACCTGCCCTCTTCCACCTCTCTTCCTCCACTCAACAGAGATAGCAATAGAAATAAAATTACGTAGGTGTTTTAAATGAAATTCAATTCCTTTTGATACATACTTGTACAGTATATTGTCCTATACTAATACCTTCCTACATTCAATTTAAACTAGTATTTCTGTATGCAAGTGAAAAAAGAACATTGAAAGGGTAAATGATGGACCACACTACCGTTAATTTTGTCTCTCTCAAAGAAACCAGTTATTGCCTCACTAATAAGATCCTGTAGGACAAATGTACTAGGTATGATATTTCACTGCAGGATAAGTGAAAGGCTAAATAGCTGTACTGACCGAGACTGGGGAGGCACACACACATCTGCCAGCGGCAATCTCATCGAATAAAAAATACATTTACAAAACAGTGTGTGGTCCACGGTACATTAGGCAATTCGGTCTCTCTACCAGCAATGCGAACAAGGAAAACAACATCAGTCATATTAACCAACTGGAGCACAAGTAAACTATATTCTACAAGCGTATAAGTGACATTTAAACACAGCCAGTTAAGTGGCTACTATTAGAAAACAGTTAGAGCATCGTATAACAACGGATTATAAACAGCAAAGGACGCTCTACCACAGTGTGTCATATCCTGGCTTATAGAGAACGATGAATTGTTCCTGAAGACCAATACCAGCAATCACATCCTTCCATTTATTCCCAAGTGTCACCCGCACTGAGCGTAATGCAAGTGATGCTGGAGACTACTCTCTTTACTCTTGAAAAAGATCGACCTTGAACATCAGAATATAAACTTCCTTTTAAGAGTAAAATAGTTTAAGGGGTATCCATAAGGTAGTTGCAAAGTGAGCATGTAATGAATAGCTCGTTTAACCGGTGAGAGAATGCATAACTTCTGATGTATGGATGATATTTGCATGAGAAGCTTACCATTCCCTGCTTTAGAATGCATAACCAATCTACAGTATATTTTCCATGTAATGAAACACTTCTCTTTTAATGTAAAGGGGCGAAAAGTCCAGCACTATGGTTCTAGTAACAGATGTTTAGGAGGCGCTCCCCTTGACTTCTAAACACCAGAGGATTAACATGCGCGAGTCAGATTGGGCTTGTTTCCCAGAGAATAAGGTCATTTGGTCTAGAGTGCAGAACGTGCACAACCTCTTGAAACAAGATGTTGGCTACATTGTTTCTCTTCTGGCTCCCCCAAACCATCCAGCCACATTTACTTGGACATGGTCAGATGGTATAATTAGGTGTGTAGTTTCAAGAAAAGAGCTTCAGCATCATGGATATAATTGTATCTACTATTATTAGTATTCTCGCTATTTCTCTACAAGTAACATTATCAATTACCCCATTTGAAATCAATATTTATATTAATCTTCAAATGACTAGAGTTACATGGAAACTTGTCTGAGCCTGTCCTCCCCTTCCCCATCCTTAGAAAATAAATATTCAAAGACTGTAGTGTAGGATAAGTGCATCCCATACTACATTCTGCGGGCTAATGATATCTCACCATAACCTAATAATCACACATAATTACACTCCAGGGCTCTACAGGGAAAAACACAGGAAATATAATCAGCAGAAATGACCTACATTGACTTAGTGTGGAGGGACACAGTCAGAGCAGAGCCACAGCTGGCCTCATGCTGCTCCGGTGCTGCTGTTCTATCCACACACACTACATATCATTGTCTCTGGTTCATTCCGAGATTCTTTTTAGGAAACTAGAATGTTCCGCTACCCTGACGCGAAGCGCCATTATTAGTGAATAGAACACTTTAGGATAATTAGCCCAGTGAGAGGGCAGTGGGGCATGAAAGATCCGAGTTATATATTTAAAAGCATGAGCCATGGAAAGGCATTAGGCTTAGAAACTGCACCGCTCGCCGTTCTTTGATAGTACAGCTCAATATCATGAATTCTACCCCAATTATGAATCCAGCCATGTGGGGGAAGTAACACTAAATATAAATATGGTAGATAAAGATGTACACTTATGGTCATAGTGAGAGTAAAGAAGCATGGTTGTCCTATACATTATTCTTAACAAGGTAAAAAGAATTCTAACAGCAATATACGCCACAACGATGTAACCAAAATCAATAAAACAACAATAACACAACAAACCGTGATGTTATTACCATGTAATTACACTGGTAATTGTCGTGTTATCATGTAAAGGGCGGAATAACTCCACTAAATCATTAGTCAAACAATTACAATGTCATTATGAGAACATTATCACAACGTGAGCATTGCTAAGCATTCCTCTGGTCTCTGCAGTCCTATTAACGTGAAGATGCTGAAGCTGAAGGGTCAACAGTGCTGAGAGCATTCAGGGGGTGGGAGGGAGTAGACACACGGTCAGAGTCTCCGCTGCAGCCCTAGCTGTCCATTTACCATCTCCGCCTTCTGACCAGTAAACATTTTAAAGAGCATTGCCACACATATAAAGCCCCCAGCTCTCCACCACATCTCTGTTAGAGCTGTTAGAGGGCCCAAATTATATGCCTTTTAAGTGTAATTATTCTCGGCGATGAGGGCTCGTGCAAGAGAGGTAGAAACTCAAAGTGCTCTGTTGCCCCTGTCCTCGGCTGTGATGATTAGCATAATTACATTTCAAATGATTGGGATGTTGTGGCGAGGGACATACCTTCGCACTGTAATATCATCATAGTGCAGGGGAGAGAGAGAGAGAGAGAGAGAGATTGTCAAGGCAGATATTGTGGACTGTGTGATATTGAAAGTGATGAGGGTAAAGGGCCCTTTTGTAACCTTAAGTAATGGAGGGAGGCTGATGCAGTCATTTTGGGAAGAGCATGTATCCAACTATGTTATCTACAAATTCCATGTGTGCATCCATGGTACTGTATCTGTCTACCCATCTACACAGCAAATTGGCCAGTGTAGGTAGACATTTTTAGGATTGTTTTTAATATATGTGTTTTTGCAATCAATTAATCGATTGACTAATTCATTTTATGGTACACAAAGATAAATAACATACATTTTTCTAAACAAATCCGATCAGTTAGTTAGATATATTGGACTCATTACTGAAATTGTTGTTCCAGTTTAAATGGTTTAAGTAGTCTCCTCGCATTTTTCCTATCTCTGACAGTCATTTTGAATGCAGATTGTAGGTGAATAATAATTCCAACTGTTAGATGTCCTAATTTTGTCTGGATTCCAAAAGGAATTACACATCACTTTGCAAGCCGGCATAATGTGACTTGCAGGCTTGATGTAGCCTGTAAACCTGGAGGTTCCTAATACCACTGTGTTAGGGTAAAACTTAGCCATCAAATTAAGGCCTTACGATATATTTCATGTGTTGTCCTAAAGAGTTCAATTTCAATCATAACATTTGCCTACAGTAGAAACTCCCTTGAAGTCCACAAGTCAACAAATTAACTGATTCAACAGCCACTAAGAAATATAGTAATGGGTGGTAACTCTACAATTCACTAAAAAAGGCAAGGCACACAGGGAAATTATATTGGAGGCATGGCTTAGTGGGGGCGTGGCTTTCAATTAGTTGTTTTTGGGTACCCGTGAGTGGAAGTGTTGTACCAGTTTAAGTGGTCTATGGTTATGTTAACTGACATTTAAGCATGTCCACTGCCAGTTGGGAAGTCTTTGTAAATGTTTGATTAATGTTGTTGAAAAACACATAAAATACTATTATTTTTGCAGTACTATGCTACTTTCTCATATGCAATGTGCAAGTCCTTGGGACTAAGCTAAATACAACACAGGGTCTTTGCATAAAAGAGCAGAGCATGGTAGTCAGACAACAATATCAGGATGCAATAACAATTTATTTTTCGTTTTCAGCGTCACAACCTCCATAGGCATACATCTTTTCCATACATCTTCAGCTCCAGGAGCTCCGTACAACTGTCCTACAAGAAAGACTTCAACAGATAGCAATATCAGATTTCTCACAAACAAATATCACTCGGCTTATATGTTTCGTTCACATACTCAAACAGACAATAATGTGTTGCAACACTCACAGAAGGTGTGTCAAGGGAGGAGGAGAGCAGGTCTAGGTGAGTCAAAGGCACTGAGTCTGAAACACTACATTTAAAATTGCTACAGTTCCATACTTACTGTCGATTAGCCACCACCGCCCTCCCAAGGCATGTCAACCTTAACATGGTAAAAAAGGATCCCCTGAATAACAAAAAAATGAGATGTGAGAAGTGTGCAGGAGGGCATGAGATGGAGGAATGTGTAGTATCGGTGGAGAAAGTTTTGTGTATAAACTGTGTGGGTGCCCATGGGGTTGGAGATTGGAGGTGTCTGGTGAGAGAGAGGCAGGTTGAAGTTGCCAGAGTCAAAGTAGTACAGAAAGTGCCGTATGCTGAAGCAGTGAAGAGAGTGGTAGAGGAAGATGGGTACAGGGTAGTAATTGGTCGTTCGCGAACGAGTCGGCTCTAAGAGCCAGCTCTTGTAGGAGAACGTTGGGAGCCGGCTCACATATCAGAAGAGCCAAATCTATTTATAAAAAGATAAAAACATTAAGGTATGAATAATCAAAATATTTAAATGAAAATAATTAATATATTACACCATTTTAAAGACAAGACTCTCATTAATCTAACCACATTGTCCGATTTCAAAATGGCTTTACAGCGAAAGCAAAACATTAGATTATGTCAGGAGAGTACCCTGCCAAAAATAATCACACAGCCATTTTCAAAGCAAGCATATATGTCACAAAAACCAAAACCACAGCTAAATGCAGCACTAACCTTCGATGATCTTCATCAGATGACACTCCTAGGACATTATGTAATACAATACATGCATGTTTTGTTCAATCAAGTTCATATTTATATCAAAAACCAGCTTTTTACATTAGCATGTGATGTTCAGAACTAGCATACCCACCGAAAACTTCCGGTGAATTTACTAAATTACTCATGATAAACGTTCATGAACAATTATTTTAAGAATTATAGATACAGAACTCATTTACGCAATCGCGTTTTTTCGGCGAAAGCACATTTTGCAATATTCTGAGTACATAGCTCGGCCATCACGGCTAGCTATTTTGACACCCACCAAGTTTGGGACTCACTAAACTCAGAATTACTATTAGAAAAATTGGATTACCTTTGCTGTTCTTCGTCAGAATGCACTCACAGGACTTCTACTTCAACAACAAATGTTGTTCTGGTTCCAAATAATCCATAGTTATTTTCAAATAGCTCCGTTTTGTTCGTGCGTTCAGGTCACTATCCGAAGGGTGATGCGCGAGCGCATTTCGTGACCAAAAAATTCTAAATATTCCATTACCGTACTTAGAAGCATGTCAAACACTGTTTAAAATCAATTTTTGCTATTTTTCTCGTAAAATAGCGATAATATTCCAACCGGGCAACGTTGTATTCATTCAAAAGCTGAAAGAAAAAAATTGAGAATTCTTGTGTCCGCGCATCTCAGTCTCACTGTCCCCAGGCTGACCACTCACAAACAGAGCTGTTGTACTTTGCCCAGAGACAGCAGACACCCCATTCCACTTTCTGGCGGCTTTAGAGAGCCAATGGGAGCCTTATGGAATCTTCTCAGGTTTTGGCCTGCCATATGAGTTCTGTTATACTCACAGACACCATTCAAACAGTTTTAGAAACTTTAGAGTGTTTTCTATCCAAATCTACTAATTATATGCATATTCTCATTTCTGGGCAAGAGTAGTAACCAGTTTAAATCGGGTACGTTTTTAATCCGGCCATGCAAATACTGCCCCCTAGCCCCAACAGGTTAATAATGTAGACAATGTTGGAGCACAGTGTAGAATTTGCCAAAACAAAATCTCATATAAAGCCGGTTCTACGCACAACCTACACCGGCATATGCGAACTGTGCACCCAACTGTGAAGCTAGCTGTAGCGGAGTTTTGAGAAACTAGCGGGCCTGCTAGTGACAGTGGTGGAGCCAGCACCTCCACACGTGGAGATATATCCAGTCAGTCAAGTAGACCTACTCCGCGACCCACAGCAACGCAGTCTTCTATGGACCAGTTTATGCCAAAATCTGTCTGTAGCAAAACAAGGCCAAATTGATATTGCATTGGCTAAAATTATTGCACCGATTTCCAGTATTTTCGATCGTGGAGGACAGAGGTTTTGGAAATTATAGCAATAGTTTAAATCCAATGTACACAATTGTAAGGGTTGCGGAACTGGTGGCAGTGAAGTCAGACGCAGGAGAGCAGAGATAGGTAATAGCCGGAGCAGTTTAATTACAAAACCCACGGCAATACAAATAGAACCTACATGGGTACAAAACCCGACGCGCACCAGTAACATAGCGCACTTACAAACAAACAATTCCACACAAGGACATGGGGGGGAACAGAGGGTTAAATACACAACAATTAATGATGGAAATGGAAACCAGGTGTGTAAGAAAACAAGATAAAACAAATGGAAAAGGAAAAGTGGATCGACGATGGCTAGAAGACCGGTGACGCCGACCGCCGAGCACCACCCGAACAAGGAGAGGAAACGAATTTGGTGGTAGTCGTGACAGTACCCCCCCTTGACACGCGGCTCCAGCAGTGCCCCAACACCGGCCTCGGGGACGACCGAGGTGCAGTGCGATCCGGATGGAGACGGTGGAACTCCCGCAGTACTGAAGGGTCCAACACGTCCTCCACTGGAACCCAGCATCTCTCCTCCGGACAGTACCCCTCCCAGTCCACGAGGTACTGTAGGCCCCTCGCCCAACGTCTCGAATCAAGTATTGATCAAACGGAGTATGCTGGGGCCCCCTCAATGTCCAGAGGGGGTGGAGGAACCTCCCGCATCTCAGACTCCTGGAGCGGGCCAGCCACCGGCCTGAGGAGAGACACATGGAATGCGGGGTTAATAAGGTAATCTGGGGGAAGTTGTAACCTGTAACTCACCTCGTTCAGTCTCCTCAGGACTTTAAATGGCCCCACAAACCGCAGACCCAGCTTCCGGCAGGGCAGGTGGAGGGGCAATTTTCGGGTTGAGAGCCAGACCCGGTGCGAACACCGGGGCCTCACCGCGGTTACGGTCTGCACCGGCTTTCTGCCGGAACCAGTCGTCCACCGCAGGAGCCTCGGTCTGACTCTGATGCCAAGGAGCCAGAACCGGCTGATACCCCAGTACCCACTGGAAGGGGGAGAGGTTAGTTGAGGAGTGGCGGAGCGAGTTCTGGGCCATCTCTGCCCAGGGCACGAACGCTGCCCACTCCCCCGGCCGGTCCTGGCAATAAGACCTCAGAAACCTACCTACATCCTGGTTTACTCTCTCCACCTGCCCATTACTCTCGGGGTGAAAACCCGAGGTAAGGCTGACCGAGACCCCCAGACGTTCCATGAACGCCCTCCAAAACCTCGAAGTGAACTGGGGACCCCGATCAGATACTATATCCTCAGGCACCCCGTAGTGCCGGAAGACGTGTGCAAACAAGGCCTCCGAAGTCTGTAGGGCCGTAGGGAGACCGGGCAGCGGGAGGAGACGGCAGGACTTAGAGAAACGATCCACAACAACCATGATCGTGGTGTTTCCCTGTGATGGGGGAAGATCGGTCAGGAAATCGATTGACAGGTGTGACCATGGCGGCTGTGTAACGGGTAAGGGGTGTAGCTTACCTCTGGGCAGGTGCCTAGGAGCCTTACACTGGGTGCACACCGAGCAGGAGGAAACATACACCCTCACGTCCTTAGCCAAAGTGGGCCACCAGTACTTCCCACTCAGACAGCGCCCTTCCGACCGATGCATGGATGACCAGAGGAAGGTGACTTGTGGACCCAATAGATCAGCCGGTCACGGACAGCAGACGGAACGTACAGACGCCCAGCGGGACACTGGAAGGGAGCGGGCTCTGCACGCAATGCCTGCTCAATGTCCGCGTCCAGGTCCCACACTACCGGTGCCACCAGGCAGGAGGCCGGGAGTATGGGGGTGGGATCCATGGGCCACTCCACTGTGTCATACAGCCGGGACAGTGCGTCTGCCTTACACTTCTGGGAACCTAGTCTGTAAGAAAGGGTGAAAACAAAACAGGTGAAAAACATGGCCCACCTTGCCTGGCGAGGGTTCAGTCTCCTCGCCGCCCGGATGTACTCCAGAATGCGGTGGTCAGTCCAGATGAGAAAAGGGTGTTTATCCCCCTCAAGCCAATGTCTCCACGCCTTCAAAGTCTTGACGACAGCCAACAGCTCCCGGTCCCCCACGTCATAGTTTCGCTCCGCCGGGCTGAGCTTCCTCGAGAAGAAGGCACAAGGGCGGCGCTTCGGTGGCGTATCCGAGCACTGAGAGAGCACGGCTCCTATCCCAGCCTTGGATGCGTCCACCTCCACTATGAATGCCAAAGAGGGATCCGGATGGGCCAGCACGGGAGCCGAGGTAAACAGAGCCCTCAGGTGACCAAAGGCCCTGTCTGCCTCAGACAACCACTGCAAACGTACCGGACCCCCCTTCAGCAGTGAGGTAATGGGAGCTGCTACCTGACCAAAATCCCGGATTAACCTCCGGTAGTAATTGGCAGACCCTAGAAACCGCTGCACCTCCTTTACCGTGGTGGAAATCGGCCAATTACGCACGGCTGAGATGCGTTCACTCTCCATCTCCACCCCTGAGGTGGAAATGCAGTACCCTAGGAAGGAGACGGACTGTTGAAAGAACAGACATTTCTCAGCCTTGGTGTACAGGTCATGCTCCAACAGTCGACCAAGCACCTTGCGCACCAGGGACACATGCTCGGCGCATGTAGCGGAGTATATCACAATGTCATCAATATACACCACTACACCCTGCCCGTGCAGGTCCCTGGAAATCTCATCTACAAAGGCTTAGAAGACTGATGGAGTATTCATCAACCGGTACGGCATGACAAGGTACTCATAATGCCCTAAGGTCGTTCTAAATGCCGTCTTCCACTCGTCTCCCTCCCGGATACGCAGCAGGTTATAAGCACTCCTGAGATCAAGTTTGGTGAAGAAGCGTGCCCCGTGCATTGACTCAATCGCCGTGGCGATAAGAGGTAGTGGGTAACTGTACCTCACAGTTATCTGATTAAGACCTCGATAGTCAATACACGGGCGCAGACCTCCCTCCTTCTTCTTCACAAAGAAGAAACTCAAAGAGGTGGGGGAAGTGGAGGACCGAATGTACCCCTGATGCAGGGATTCAGAGACATATGTTTCCATAGCCACCGTCTCCGCCTGTGACAGAGGATACACGTGACTCCTGGGAAGTGCAGCGTCTACCAGGAGATTTATCGCACAATCCCCCCATCGATGAGGTGGTAATTGAGTCGCCTTCTTTTTGGAGAAGGCGAGAGCCAAATCGGCATATTCTGGGGGAATGCGCACGGTGGAGGTCTGGTCTGGACTTTCCACCATAGTAGCACTTACGGAAAACCCTAAACACCTCCTCGAGCACTCCCGCGACCACCCCCTGAGAGCGCTCCATAGCCATGAAACAGTGGGGTCATGACAAGCTAACCAGGGTAGGCCTAGCACCAGGGTAAACACAGGAGAGTCAATGAGACAGAGACTGATTCTCTCCGTGTGACCCCACTGCGTCACCATGCTCAGAGGAGCGGTGGCCTCCCTTATCAACCCTGACCCTAATGGTCGACTATCTAAGGCGTGAACTGGGAAGGGCGTAGCCACAGGAATGATGGGGATCCCTAAACTATGGGCAAATGATCTGTCAATAAAATTCCCAGCCGCGCCTGAATCGACGAGCGCCTTATGCTGGGAATGCGGGGAAAACTCAGGAAGAGTGACGAACAAAAACATGTGTGCAACAGAGGGCTCTGGGTGAGAATGGTGCCTTCTCACCTGGGATGACAGCAGAGTTCCCAGCCTGCTGCCTCGACTCCCAGAGGACCCAACCCGGCACCGACCGGCAGTGTGACCTCTGCGGCCACAGATGGTGCATGAGACGGAACCTCCTCCGGTCTCCCTGAGCGCAGCAACTCCCAAATCCATGGGCATCGGAGCGGTGGTGCTGGAACCAACATATCCCATTCCAGACGTCCGCGGGTAGCCAGCAGGTTATCCAGCCGAATGGACAGGTCCACCAGCTGGTCGAAGGTAAGGGTGGTGTCCCTGCAGGCCAACTCTCGACGGACGTCCTCGCGCAAACTGCAGCGATAGTGGTTGATCAGGGCCCTATTGTTCCATCCCGCTCCGGAGGACAGTGTCCGAAAGTCCAAAGCGAACTCCTGTGCGCTCCTTGTCCCCTGCCGCAGGTGGAAAAGACATTCACCCGCTGCTCTGAACTCGGTCGGTGGGTCGAAGACTGCCTGGAAACAACGGGTGAACTCCTCAAAGTGGTCCAGCACGGCATCTTCTTCCACCCACACGGCGTTGGCCCATTCCAGGGCTTTTCCCGAGAGGCATGAGACAAGGGCGGACACCCTCTCACAGCCCGAAGGAGCCGGGTGGACGGTTGCCAGGTATAAATCCAACTGCAGCAGGAAACCCTGGCAGCGGGCAGCCGTCACATCGTACTCCCCGGGGAGGGTGAGACAAATCCCACTGGAACCGGGTGCAGAGGGAGTGAGTAGTGGAGGCCCCTGTTGTGCTGGGGGAGGTGCTGGAGGAACTCCTTGTCTCTCCCAGCGGTCCATGATTTGGACAACGCGGTCCATGGAGGCACCGAGATGGTGGATCATCGCCTCTTGCTCCAGGACGTGCTCCTCAACCCCTATACCAGGGGCACTTGCTCCTGCTGACTCCATATGGGTGATGTGGAATTCTGTAAGGGTTGCAGAACTGGTGGAAGTGAAGTCAGACGCAGGAGAGCAGAGATAGGTAATAGCCGGAGCAGTTTAATTACAAAACCCATGGCAATACAAAAATAACCTACATGGGTACAAAATCCAACGCGCACCAGTAACATAGCATACAAGCACTTACAAACAATCAATTCCACACAAGGACATGGGGGGGAACAGAGGGTTAAATACACAACAATTAATGGTGGAAATGGAAACCAGGTGTGTAAGAAAACAAGACAAAACAAATGGAAAATGAAAAGTGGATTGACGATGGCTAGAAGACCAGTGACGCCGACCGCCGAACACCGCCCTAACAAGGAGAGGAAACGACTTCGGTGGAAGTTGTGACAACAATTCCAAGCAGAAAAACCCTTTCAAAATCACTTATTCCACAACTGTCCGAGAGCACACAGGCTTCCCTGTGGCTCAGTTGGTAGAGCATGGTGTTTGCAATGCCAGGGTTGTGGGTTCGATTCCCACAACCCTGGCCAGTACCAAAAAAATGCATGAAATGAAATGTATGCATTCACTACTGTAAGTTGCTCTGGATAAGAGTGTCTGCTAAATGGAAAAATGGAAAGAGTCCAAAACGCTACTGCTGGACATCAAGGCTAACCACTTCTTACATGTCGGTTACCTGTCACATTTTTCGCTGTCTTCTGTACTGCTTTGAGTTCAGCAACAGACACACCTCAGAGAACTTGGCAGAGGAATTGTTGAGAGTGGCCAGAGAATGGCAAGTAGATGGAAAAGTGGTCTGTTGCAGACCTCGATGTCTTGCTCCCAGACAGACTAAACAGCTTCTTTGCTCGCTTTGAGGACAATACAGTGCCACTGACACGGCCCGCTACCAAAACCTGCGGTCTCTCCTTCACCGCAGCCAACGTGAGTAAATCATTTAAACTTGTTAATCCTCGCAAGGCTGCCGGCCCAGACAGCATCCCTAGCCACGTCTCAGAGCATGCGCAGACCAGCTGGCTGGTGTGTTTACAGACATATTCAGTCAATACCTATCCCAGTCTGCTGTTACCACATGCTTCAAGAGGGCCACCATTGTTCCTGTTCCAAAGAAAGCTAAGGTAACTGAGCTAAACAACTATTGCCCCGTAGCACTCACTTCCGTCATCATGAAGTGCTTTGAGAGACTAGTCAAGGATCATATCACCTCCACCCTACCTGACACCCTAGACCCACTCCAATTTGCTTACCGCCCCAATAGGTCCACAGACGACGCAATCGCAATTACACTGCACACTGCCCTAACCCATCTGGACAAGAGGAATACCTATGTAAGATTGCTGTCCATCAACTACAGCTCAGCATTTAACACCATTGTACCCTCCAAACTCATCATTAAGCTTGAGACCCTGGGTCTCGACCCTGCCCTGTGCAACTGGGTCTTTGACTTTCTGAAGGGATGTCCCCAGGTGGTGAGGGTAGGAAACAACATATCCACCCCGCTGATCCTCAACACTGGGGCCCCACAAGGGTGCGTTCTCAGCCCTCTCCTGTACTCCCTGTTCACCCATGACTGCGTGGGCATGTGTAACCGATGTGAAATATCTAGCTAGTTAGCGGTGGTGCGTGCTAATAGCCTTTCAGTCAGTGACGTCACTTGCTCTGCGACCTTAAGTAGTTGTTCCCCTTGCGCTGCAAGGGCCGCGACTTTTGTGGCGTGATGGGTAACGATGCTTCGTGGGTGTCTGTTGTCGATGTGTGCAGAGGGTCCCTGGTTCGAGCCCAGGTTGGGGCGAGGAGAGGGACGGAAGCTATACTGTTACATTGGTGCCGTGACCCAGATCATTGGTTGCTGCGGAAAAAGGAGGAGGTCAAAAGGGGGGTGAGTGTAATCGATGTGAAATGGCTAGCTAGTTAGCGATGGTGCGCACTAATAGCGTTTCAATTTGTGGCGTCACTCGCTGTGCAACCTTAAGTAGTTGTTCCCCTTGCGCTGCAAGGGCCGCGGCTTTTGTGGCATGATGGGTAACGATGCTTCGTGGGTGTCTGTTGTCGATGTGTGCAGAGTGTCCCTGGTTCGAGGCGAGGAGAGGGACGGAAGCTATACTGTTACACATGCACGCCTCCAACTCAATCATCAAGTTTGCAGACGACACTACAGTGGTAGGCTTGATTACCAACAACAACGAGACGGCCTAAAGGGAGGAGGTGAGGGCCCTCGGAGTATGGTGTCAGGAAAATAACCTCACACTCAACGTCAACAAAACAAAGGAGATGATCGTGGACTTCAGGAAACAGCAGAGGGAGCACCCCCCTATCCACATTGACGGGACAGTAGTGGAGAAGGTGTAAAGTTTTAAGTTCCTCGGCGTACACATCACGGACAAACTGAAATGGTCCACCCACACAGACAGCATGGTGAAGAAGGCACAACAGCGCCTCTTCAACCTCAGTAGGCTGAAGAAATTTGGCTTGTCACCAAAAACACTCACAAACTTTTACAGATGAACAATCGAGAGCATCTTGTTGGGCTGTATCACCACCTGGTACGGTGCCTGTTCTCCCTGCTATCATCTAGAAGGCGAGGTCAGTACAGGTGCATCAAAGCTGGGACCGAGAGACTGAAAAAGAGCTTCTATCTTAAGGCCATCAGACTGTTAAACAGCCATCACTAACATTGAGTGGCTGCTGCCAACATACTGACTCAAATCACTAGCCACTTAATAATTAAAAATTGGATGTAATAAATGTATCACTAGTCACTTTAAACAATACCATTTTATATAATATATCATGTTTACATACCCTACATTACTCATCTCATATGTATATACTGTACTCTATACCATCTACTGCATCTTGACTATGCCGTTCGGCCATCGCTCATCCATATATTTATATGTACATATTCTTATTAATTCCTTTACACTTGTGTGTATAAGGTAGTTGTTGTGAAATTGTAAGAGATGCTCTGAAGGTGATGAAGCCCACTGTGGACAAAGTGAAAGCAGCTGTGGAATACTTCCACAGGAGCACAGTAGGTGCTGAAAAACTAAAGTCTACGCAACGCTAAATGGGGATGCCTGAGCTGGGGCCTAAACAAGACTGGTGGAATTCAACATTTTATATGTTGAAGCAGTTTCTTTAGTCAACGGATGCCTCTACCCTGGCCATTGTCAATGCACCTGTTGATGCTCTGACCCAAGAGGAATGGGAGGTGGTGGAGGAGGTGTGCAGAGTCCTGGAGCTGCGGCGATCCGTGGAGAGCGGTACAGTAAGCAGTTATCACTACATCATTATTTAATCCAGTATTATATGTATATGAGCAGTAGATGAGACTGTAGTATCAGTAGACAAAACATGAACCTGAACTAATAAGTTACTGTTCTCTCTTTTCAGTTATGTGACAGCCTCAAAAATGATACTCCTGTGTAAGTGTCTGCAGCAAATCACAGCCAGCCGCCAGAGAGAAGCAAATGTAACCACAGGACATGTGACAGGGTGGATGGACACCCAATGTTCATCAATGGACAGAAAGTTCCACAGAATGGAATATAATCACGTGCTATGTCACGATTCCCACCGACGGTGGCGCCCCCTCCTGCTCGGGTGGCGCTCGGCTGTCGTCGTCACCGGCCTATTAGCTGCCACCGATTCCCTTTTGCTTTTCCCTTTTTTTATTTTGTGACACCTGTGGTCAATTAGTTTTTTGTGTGAGTGTATATTAAAAACACCACTACCCTGTGTTCGCTGCTTCCTGCGCCTCATTCCTCCTCCACGATTACCAAGCCGTAACAGAATCCCGCACCAAGATAAAAGGCATGGAATCAGCGGGAGCAGCGGCCACTCCTCTGCCCTTGATGGAGGAACGCGTACTCCACCACACGACAGTCCTCCATCGCATCGGATCGGCAATGGACCAGATGATGGAGAGGATGGACCGATGGGAGAGAAGTGGTATCCTCTCTCCACCTCCACCTCCCCCGATACAGCCATCTTCGCCCCCCATGACGTCTGGCTCTGGCGCGCTTCGTTTGGCGCTCCCGAGGGAGTACGATGGGGCGGCGGCTGGGTGCCAGGGATTTTTGCTCCAGCTTGAGCTGTACCTGGCCACCGTCAGACCTGCTCCCACGGGGGAGGAGAGCGTGAGTGCCCTCGTTTCCTGCCTGACGGGCCGAGCTCTGGAGTGGGCTAATGCGGTCTGGAACGGTCCAGACTCGGCGAGGGACCACTACCCAGAGTTCACCCTCCGGAAGGAAGAGCGGCGGGTGAACGGCTGTTCCACCTCAGGCAGGAGACGAGGAGTGCCCAGGACTTCGCGCTGGAGTTCAGGACCTTGGCTGCTGGGGCGGGGTGGAACGACAGGGCCCTCATAGACCACTACCGCTGCAGTCTCCGGGCAGACGTCCGCAGGGAGCTGGCCTGTCGGGACACAGCTCTGTCCCTGGACGAGCTCATAGATATGTCCATACGACTGGACAATTTGCTGGCTGCCCGCGGGCGTTCGGAGAGGGTCCTGCCCGTTCCACCCCCGTGCACCCCCGCCCCTACCCCTATGGAGGTAGGGGGGGCCGTGCAAAGGGGCACCGGAGGAGGTGGCTCCTCCTGCACCAGCTGTGGTCGGAGAGGACACATGGCCGACCGGTGCTGGAGGAGCCAGTCTGGGAGTCGAGATGGCAGGCAGAACACTTCTCGGTCACCTCAGGTGAGTCAGCACCAGATTCACCCAGAACCCCTTGTTGGTCACGTGTTTTTACCTGTTTTGTTTACAATTTTTTTTCCCTCTTCCCAGCATAGGGCGCTAGTCGATTCAGGCGCAGCTGGGAATTTTATGGACCGTGGACTTGCCATTAAGCTGGGCATTCCGCGGGTGCCGATAGATTCCCCTTTCCCTGTGCACTCCCTAGATAGCCGGCCATTAGGGTCAGGGTTAGTCAGGGAGTCTACAGTGCCACTGGACATGGTAACGCAGGGGAATCATAAGGAACGCATTCGTTTTTTCCTTATTGATTCGCCTGCGTTTCCGGTGGTGCTGGGGGTCCCCTGGCTGGCTGGTCACAATTCCCGTATTTCGTGGAAACAGGGGGTTCTCCAGGGGTGGTCAGAGGAGTGTTCAGGTAGGTGTCTAGGAGTTTCCATAGGTGCCACGTCGGTGGAGAGTCCAGACCAGGTGTCCACCGTGCGCATTCCCCCTGAATATGCCGATTTGGCAATCGCTTTTTGTAAAAAGAGGGCGACTAAATTACCACCTCATCGACAGGGGGATTGTGCGATAGATCTCCAGGTTGACGCTGCGCTTCCCAGGAGTCACGTGTACCCCTTGTCACAGGAGGAGACTGCGGCTATGGAGACATATGTCACGGAATCCCTGGGACAGGGGTACATTCGGCCCTCCATCTCACCCGCTTCCTCGAGTTTCTTTTTTGTGAAGAAAATGGAGGAAGGTCTGCGTCCGTGCATTGATTACCGAGGTCTAAACGCTATTACGGTGGGGTTTAGTTACCCACTACCTCTCATCGCTACGGCGGTGGAATCATTTCACGGAGCACAGTTCTTCACAAAACTGGATCTCAGGAGCGCGTATAATCTGGTGCGTATCAAGAAGGGAGACGAGTGGAAAACCGCCTTTAGTACCACATCAGGCCATTATGAGTACCTCGTCATGCCGTATGGGTTGAAAAATGCTCCAGCCGTCTTTCAATCCTTTGTTGACGAGATTCTCAGGGACCTGCACGGGCAGGGCGTGATAGTCTATATCGATGACATTCTGATATATTCCGCCACCCGCTCCGCGCATGAGTCCCTGGTGCGCAAGGTGCTTGGTAGACTGCTGGAGCATGACCTATACGTTAAGGCTGAGAAGTGTGAGTTTTCCAAACGAGCCGTCTCCTTTCTGGGTTATCGCATTTCCACCACGGGAGTGGTGATGGAGTGTGACCGCGTTAACCTGTCTGGGCTAGGGGGCAGTATTGAGAATTTTGGAAAAAATATGTTCCCATTTTTAACTGCCTCCTACACCAACTCAGAAGCTAGAATATGCATATTATTGTTCAGGTTTGGATAGAAAACACTCTGAATTTTCTAAAACTGTTTGAATGGTGTCTGTGAGTATAACAGAACTCCTATGGCAGGCAAAAACCTGACAAGGTTTCAAGCAGGAAGTACCCTGTCTGACAAGGAGTCGTGCGTCTTGCATCTTTTTATTGAAAAGTAAGGATCTTAGCTGTAACGTGACAATTCCCAGGGCTCCAATAGGCTCTCAGAGCCCGCGAAAAACCTGAAGGTTTACGAGGGAGCCTCAGGTTGAAACAGATTATCGCCTTTTGTAAGTGGATGCTCAGAGGACCTTTGAATGAGGCGCGTGCATGAGTCGCTCCCGAGGAGAAATTTTATTCGGCTGTTTAGGCTCAATGCATACTCCCGGTCGGAATATTATCACTTCTCTACGACATAAATGGCATAAAAATTGGTTTTAAACAGCGGTTGACATGCTTCGAAGTACGGTAATGGAATATTTAGACATTTTTGACACGCCAATGCGCCATGCGCGGGACCGCGAAGAAGCATTCTAGAACTCACGAACAAAACGTCGCTGTTTGGATATAACGATGGATTATTTGGGACCAAACCAACATTTGTTATTGAAGTAGAAGTCCTGGCAGTGTATTCTGATGAAGAACAAGCAAGGTAAGAACATTTTTCTTATAGGAAATGTGATTTTGGTGGAGGCTGACCTGGGTGGGTATCTAAATAGCTAGCCCTGTAATGCCGGGCTATGTACTTAGATTATTGCAAAATGTGCTTCATCCGAAAAGCTATTTTAAAATCGGACATATCGAGTGCATAGAGGAGTAATGTATCTATAATTCTTAAAATAATTGTTATGCTTTTTGTGAACGTTTATCGTGAGTAATTTAGCAAACTGTTAGTAAATTCAACGGAAGTTTGCCGGGGGTTATGCGTTTTCTGAACGTCACATGCTAATGCAAAAAGCTGTTTTTTGATATAAATATGAACTTGATTGAACAGACAAGCATGTATTGTATAACACAATGTCCTAGGTGTGTCATCTGATGAAGATCATCAAAGGTTAGTGCTGCATTTAGCTGTGGTTTGGGTTTGTGTGACATTATATGCTAGCTTGAAAAATGGCTGTCTGATTTTTTCTGGCTGGGCACTCTGCTGACATAATCTAATGTTTTGCTTTCGTTGTAAAGCCTTTTTGAAATCGGACAGTGGGGTTAGATTAACGAGATTCTTGTCTTTAAATAGCTGTAAAATAGTCATATGTTTGAGAAATTGAAGTAATAGTATTTCTAACGATTCAAAAATCGCGCCACTGGAATTTCAGTAGCTGTTACGTAGGTGGGACGAAATCGTCCCACATACCCCAGAGAGGTTAAGGCCGTGCGTAATTGGCCGACTCCAACCACGGTGAAGAAGGTGCAGCGGTTTTTAGGCTTTGCCAATTACTACCAGAGGTTTATCCGAGGTTTTGGCCAGGTAGCGGCTCCCATTACCTCACTGCTGAAGGGGGGGCCGGTGCGATGGTCGACGGAGGCGGACGGAGCCTTCAAGAAGTTGAAGACGCTGTTCACTGACGCACCCGTGTTGGCGCACCCGGACCCGTCTTTAGCGTTCGTAGTGGAGGTGGACGCGTCCGAGGCTGGGGTGGGTGCCGTGCTATCACAGCGCTCGGGTGTGCCATTGAAACTCCACCCCTGCGCTTTCTTTTCGAAGAAGCTCAGTTCGGCGGAGCGTAACTACGATGTGGGGGACAGGGAGTTGCTAGCAGTGGTCAAAGCTCTGAGGGTGTGGCGGCACTGGCTTGACGGGGCTAAACACCCCTTTCTCATCTGGACCGACCACCGAAACCTGGAGTACATCCGGGCAGCGAGGAGACTGAATCCACGTCAGGCGAGGTGGGCCATGTTCTTTGCCCGGTTTAGGTTTACCATCTCCTATAGACCGGGTTCCCTGAATACTAAGGCCGACGCACTGTCCCGTCTCTATGACACGGAGGACCGGCCCATCGATCCAACTCCCATCATTCCAGCGTCTAGGCTGGTGGCACCTGTGGTATGGGAGGTGGACGCAGACATCGAGCGGGCATTGGTGTTAGAACCTGCGCCTGCGCAGGTGCCCTTGGGGCGCATGTATGTGCCGCTCGGTGTTCGTGATCGTTTGATTCGGTGGGCGCACACGCTACCCACTGTGGGTCATCCTGGTGAGGCGAGGACAGTGCGGAGTCTAAGGGGGAAGTACTGGTGGCCCACCTTAGCTAAGGACCTGAGGTCCTATGTCTCTTCCTGTTCGGTGTGTGCCCAGAGTAAGGCTCCTAGGCATCTACCAAGAGGGAAGTTACCTGTCCATCGACTTCCTGACAGATCTTCCCCCCTCTCAGGGGAACACGGCGATTCTGGTGGTTGTGGATCGGTTCTCTAAGTCCTGCCGTCTCCTCCCATTGCCCGGTCTCCCTACGGCCCTGCAGACTGCGGAGGCCCTATTTACCCACGTCTTCCGGCACTACGGGGTGCCGGAGGACATTGTCTCTGATCGAGGTTCCCAGTTCACATCCAGGGTCTGGAAAGCGTTTATGGAGCGGCTGGGGGTCTCGGTCAGTTTGACCTCCGGTTATCACCCCGAGAGCAATGGGCAGGCGGAGAGGGTGAACCAGGAGGTGGGCAGGTTCCTGAGGTCGTATTGCCAGGACCGGCCAGGGGAGTGGGCGAGGTATATTCCCTGGGCTGAGTTAGCCCAGAACTCACTTCGCCACTCCTCTACTAACATATCACCCTTTCAGTGTGTGTTAGGTTACCAGCCGGTCCTGGCACCATGGCCCCGGAGTCAGACCGAGGCTCCTGCGGTGGAGGACTGGGTCCAGCACTCCAAGGAGACCTGGAGAGCCGTCCAGGACTCACTAAAGGAGGCCAGTGCGCGGCAGAAGAGGAGTGCTGACCGCCACGGCAGAGGCGCCCGTGTTCGCACCGGGAGACAGGGTCTGGCTCTCGACCCGGAACCTGCCCCTCCGCGTGCCCTGCCGGAAGCTGGGGCCGCAGTGTGTGGGGCCCTTCAAAGTCCTGAGGAGGATAAACGAGGTGTGTTATCGGTTGCAACTCCCTTCCTATTACCGTATTAACCCCTCGTTTCATGTGTCTCTCCTCAGGCCGGTGGTAGCTGGTCCCCTTCACGAAGATGAGGTGCCGGAGGTCCCTCCGCCCCCTCTGGACATCGGGGGGTCCCCGGCGTACAGCATACGGGCCATACTGGACTCGAGACGCCGGGCGAGGGGCCTACAGTATCTCGTTGACTGGGAGGGGTACAGCCCGGAGGAGAGGTGCTGGGTGCCGGCGGCGGACGTCCTGGACCCATCTATGTTGAGGGAGTTCCACCACCTCCGTCCGGATCACCCTGCGCCTCGCCCTCCGGGTCGACCTCGAGGCCGCGCGTCAGGAGGGGGGTACTGTCACGATTCCCACCGACGGTGGCGCCCCCTCCTGCTCGGGTGGCGCTCGGCGGTCGTCGTCACCGGCCTATTAGCTGCCACCGATTCCCTTGTGCTTTTCCCTTTTTTTATTTTGTGACACCTGTGGTCAATTAGCCATTAGAGGGGCTATTTAGTTTAGCTGGCCCGCTCCTGTTCGTGCGGGATTAATGATTGTTTCTTTGACAGACGGCTTATGTTCGTGTCGACGTTGTTTGACGCCGTATGTATTTTCTCCCCTGTGTGTGGGAACATTTGTTTTTTGTGTGAGTGTATATTAAAAACACCACTACCCTGTGTTCGCTGCTTCCTGCGCCTCATTCCTCCTCCACGATTACCAAGCCGTAACAATGTATCAGAAACCGCTGCACTTGACCCCAGGTTTAAGAAGTTAGCCTTCAGTGATGCCAGAGCAATTGATGAGGCCCTTCAAATAATAACCTCAGCAGCAGGGAGGGACAGCCCCAGCAGTCAGCTGGCTCAGGCACCAGGGCAACAGGAAGAAGACGGAGAAGATGGAGCAGAAGCACCAGCAGTAGTGCCACAAACGCCTGCTGTTTGGATGCTGTTTGATGAGAGAACAACTGGGGATGTAGCACGAAGGAATCCCTCAGCAGATGCCATAATGGAGGTCCGATCCTATTTAGAGGAGCCCCTCCTCCAAAGATCTGCAGATCCTCTGAGCTGGTGGAAGATCAAGGCCTCTTGTCTACCCATAGCTTACTAAAGTCATGACTGGGAGACTCTGCATAGTGGCCACATCTGTTCCCTCTGAGAGGGTCTTCTCGAAAACAGGACAAATAGTTACTGAGAGAAGAAACCGCATCAGCCCCTCGAAAGTGAGGCAGCTTGCATTTCTGAATGCAAATCGCTCCTAAAAGCAAAATATGGTCAACATTGCTGTGTGCTGCTGGTTATAACATGGCAATAAAGAATTACTTTACTACTATGACGCGGGCACCCGTGGGTACTCTTTCGTTCCGAAACGTTTAGTAAGACAATGCAATCCTCCTAACATAATCATATGTTTTGCTTTTGCTGTAAAGCCTTTTTGAAATCGGACAACGTGGTTCGATTCAGGAGAGGTGTATCTATAAAATGGTGTAAAATAGTCATATGTTTGAGAAATTGAAGTTATAGCATTTATGAGGTATTTGTATTTCGCGCGACGCGATTCCACTGGCTGTTGACTAGGGTGGGACGTCCCAGGTTCCCAGACAAGTTTTAAGTGAGATGCTGCAGTTTTGCACATTGTTATTTATTTTTCTTTGATATGGAGCAATATTCTATTATTATGTTGTTCAGATTGTATTAGTTTTGAATTGTTACATTTATATGCACTTTGTCTATATACAATAAAAAGTTATACTTTAAATGCACATGTGTAATAGCATCCTTCTTTTTTACATTTATTTCAATTTGTGGGATGCTGCAGTTTTGCAAATTATTATTTATTTTTCTTTGATATGGTGCATTATTCTATTATGCTGTTCAGATTGTATTAGTTTTGAATGGTTAGATTTATATGCACTTTGTTTATATACATTAAAAAGTTATACTTTAAATGCACATGTTTAATATAATTATTTTTCATAACAAACCATTGCATTTCTAAATACATTGTGGTTAAGGTAGAGTATGATTTCATTTAATAATTTAATTAGAATTATTTTAACACCAATCATAGTCAAACTATCGCAAACTGTTTGACTTGGAAAAATACAAAACATTTTTTTAAAGAGCCGTTTGGGAGCCAAAAGAGCTGGCTCTTTATGGTGAGCTGAGCTGAACGAGCCAGCTCACTGAAAAGAGCCGGAATGCCCATCACTAGTACAGGGTGAGGGATCCTGAGAGGATTCCTGTGAGTAGGTCAATAGAGAGGGATGGGAAAAATATGTGTTACAGTTTGGTGGATTTCTTAGCATTCATAGCCATGGTTGTCAACTGTACTGGAGAAATGGAACGTAAAGTCGCAGAAAATAGAGGTTGTGGTGGCAGCTGCAGAGAAGAGCTTGGGATTGTGAGGTTTTACTGCAGAAGATTTGCAGGGGGTGTTGAGTGGTAGTGTTCTGTATTCCCAGACCATTGGCCAGGAGTAGGATTAGATAGTTAAATAGTGGAATGAGTGGTGTTTGTTTTGTTGTTGTGAGGGCTAATAGTTGGCAGCGTAATTTTTTTTTATCCCAATTTTGTATTAACAGAAGTTAATGTAGGTAGGCTGTGCCTAACTTCACACTCCAGTACAGTAGGTGGCGATGTATGCACCTACAGGTTGGACGCGATCTGCCAAGCCAATCCCAAAGAAGAAGAAGAAGAAGAAGAAGAAGAAGAAGAAGAAGAAGAAGAAGAAGAAGAAGAAGTGTTATTGCATGACACTAAAAGTGTCAATTCCCTAACAATGTCAAAGTGTAACAGCATCAGTACTAAACCCAGGGTTAATTTAATACTGAAAAGTGTGGACCCGTATAGAAACTGGCTCAGTATTGTCAGTGTTGTACACTGTCAGTGTTGATGTAACACTGGAGATTTTGCTGTGTATGTATGTCTCTGTCAATCAATGTATCTGTATATCAACTATATATGTGCATTCCTTCCCACCCACCTATCTGCCCCACCAACTGACCGCCATAAATATCATGGTTGCACTTCACTTTAATACCTATGTTGTAAGGCCTACATAACTCATAAGAGTCAATGCACCGTTGTTCTGCTCTTGGCAGAATAACATACAGATATGTCAAGGAATGTGCTTCTATATCTCTGGTAACCTATCTCTCTTTCACTCTTTCTTCATTTGTTTCTGTTTTCCGTGTGCTGTCTCCACCTGTCGGGGCTAGAGACATAATGTCCTCTTTATGTTGTGGAGACGTCTTCGGGAGATGTGGGATGTGGGGATGTTTCCCCTCTCCGTGTCATTTTGATTAATGGGAACAGAGGTGTGTCTGTGGGTAGGGCAAGTTGTTGTCTGGGAAGCAGCGAGCCACCAGTCACCTTCCAGTCTCCAGAGTCAAGGTGTCCATAAACATGCACATAAAATCCCATTCTTTCAGCAGGTGCTACCGTGTCCTTGGGAAGGAAAAATAGAGAGTCAAATTGGCCTATGTTAGAATGATGTTATAGACCAATCCCTGAGGACAGACTGTTTTTAGTTTTCTGTCTAAAGTCAAAGCTGGAGCTAAAAGATCCCCTGTTAGAGTGGGATTGGTGCCACTGAGGAGAGGGACGCAATCTGGACACTACAAGACAGCTGCTGCAATCTAATATCCACTGCATATAAACAGGACAGAGGAGCCGAAATGTGTCTATTGGCAAAATAGTGAAATTACATATTTGAAACATGTAGTCTGCCTTGTAAATACATTGTCAGATGGTGGACATTTTCAATTCAGTTCCAAGAAATATAAGACAGAAAACATGCAAATAATACATGCAGTATGACAGTTTGTAGCGACAAGTTCAGCTAGCTGGCTAGATTCTCATCAGGACACCTTGCCACCTTTTGCCCAAAACATATTTCACGATTGATCTTCATCAAAACTCCCACATCCTTACTAATCTTATGCAGCTTTAAGCAGCTTCATTCCAGGAGAAGCTAGCTAGCTCTTCTGCACTGTTTTGATGCTCTGGCTCAACTCATAAACAACATATGGTCCAAACAATCACGGTTACGCTGGAGGCAGTTTTTAACCTTGAGGCTTCAAGAGCAGATGTTGGAGAAAAGAACAGGAGAAAAGAGATTATAACAGCCTTGAAAGCATGATTTACTGACTTAAACATTTGCTTAAAATTTGGTCACCAGCGTAGCATGCTATTTATGTATTTAGCCTAAAGAAACTGGAAAAATCCTTAAATATACGATAAAAAAATCATTGGATATGTACAGTTGTTTTTACTCTAGCTCTTACACCATAATAATGTATTTTAATCTGAGCAGTGTTCATGTTAGTCACTCATGTAAGAAGGACTTGTACATTGTAATGCCATTGCCAACATTTTATAGTCGGCAGTGTGAAAGGCATTCATATTTCTCACTGTCTTAAAGCAGTATGTTCATTCAGATGCACAGTGAATGCTCAGAGGAAGACTAACAAAAGCAGTGAAACCCAAATAAAACCTTCATATTTAAGCGCTCGGTTGTTCATGTGCATATCTTATTGTAATACATGCACATGAACAACTTTGCTTCAGAGTTTAGTTCAATAACTTTTTGCTGAGTCCCATCATTACTTTGAACCCTACAGTAAAACAAATGGAGATATAATTTCAAATATGAAGCGGTGGGATATGTTCGATGAACACACATAGAGCTTTCTCTTTTGCACATAGTATGGGTGATACAGAAGCCTGTTAGTATGGGTTAGTATGGGTGATATAGAAGCCTGTTAGAAGAAAACAGAAGTCTTAATTACTACGTAACCTTACATAAAACAATGTATAATGTCACTGAGTCCACAACAGGAATATTTTAATGGCTTTGAATTAACTCAGACAAAATCTGTCCATGTAGCTAACTTTAATGTATCACAGTAGTCTGTCAAATTAAATTAATATAAACAGAAACCTTTTGGCTTTTAGTCATTTATGTCACGTCCTGACCATAGTAAGATGTGATTTTCTATGGTAGAGTAGGTCAGGGTGTGACAGGGGGTGTTTTGTGTTTTTCTATGTTTTCTATTTCTATGTTTAAGTTCTAGTTTTTCTATATCTATGTTGCGTTTTTTTGGGTTGATCTCCAATTGGAGGCAGCTGGTCCTTGTTGCCTCTGATTGGAGATCATATTTAAGTAGGGGTTTTTCCACCTGTGTTTGTGGGCAGTTATTTTCTGTTTAGTCTTTGTACCTGACAGAACTGTATTTCTGATATTTTGCCTTTTGTTATTTTGTCTTTAGTATTTTTGAGTTAATAAATATCATAATGAGCACTCAACACGCTGCATTTTGGTCCCCTCTATACAACACCCGTTACAGAACTGCCCACCACAACTGGATCAAGCAGCGTGCTCGGGAGGAGATGGATACCTGGTCTCTGAAGGAGAGGCTAGAGAGGGTAAACTGGACTTGGGGCCAAGTAATAGACAGATATAGAAGCCTGTCAGGGAGGCACGAGAGGCTACAGAAACCCAAATATATTTTTTTGGGGGGGGCACATGGAGCAGTCGGCAGGGCCGAGGAGCAAGCCAGAGCCAATCCGGGAGAAGAGGGAGAATTTGGAGAAGGGAGAAATGGGAGTTATTGAGTTGGTGGAGGACACACAAGTTTTTCCCAAAGGAACGTGTCATCAGTTTGGTGCCACCTGGGTCAGCTCCCCGTACTCATCCTGAGGAGTGTGTGGAAGTTCTGGAACAAGTGATACCGGCGAAACACACCAGGTCTCCAGTAAGTCTCAACAGCCCGGTATGTCCTGTGCCTGCTCCTCGCACTCTCCCTCCAGTGCGCTTCCACAGCCCAGTACGTCCTGTGCCTCCTCCCCGCACTCGAACTGAGGTGCGTGTCATCAGCCCGGTGCCACCTGTACCGGTCCCACGCATCAGACATCTGGTGCACCTCCACAGCCCAGTACGTCCTGTGCCTGTGCCTGCTCCTCGCACTCTCCCTCCAGTGTGCTTCCACAACCCAGTACGTCCTGTGCTTCCTGCCCGCACTCGACCTGAGGTGTGTGTTACCAGTCTGGCGCCACCTATGCCAGTCCCACGCATCAGACCTCCAGTGCGCATCCCCAGTCCAGAGCCTCCAGTGCGCATCCCCAGTCCGGAGCCTCCAGCGACGGTCCCCAGTCCGGAGCCCAGAACCTCCAGCAATGATCTACAGTCCGGTTCTTTCGATGACGATCCACGGTCAGGTGGTAATAAAGCAGAACGATCAGCGGGTGGAGAGGGGGTTACGCCCCGAACCGGTGCCTCCTCCTCTGCTGGTGGTTAAGGTTATGTGGACTGCATTTGAGCCGCCATAGACAATTGTCCCCGTCCCTGCCCTCCCTTTGGTCTTGTGGTTTCTTTTGTTTTAGGTGCATTCGGAGTCCGCACCTTTTTTACTGTCACGTCCTGACCATAGTAAGATGTGATTTTCTATGGTAGAGTAGGTCAGGACATGACAGGGGGTGTTTTGTGTTTTTCTATGTTTTCTATTTCTATGTTTAAGTTCTAGTTTTTCTATTTCTATGTTGTTTTTGGGTTGATCTCCAATTGGAGGCAGCTGGTCCTCGTTGCCTCTGATTGGAGATCATATTTAAGTTGGGGTTTTTCCACCTATTTGTGGGCAGTTATTTTCTGTTTAGTCTTTGTACCTGACAGAACTGTATTTCTGATCGTTTGCCTTTTGTTATTTTGTCTTTAGTATTTTTGAGTTAATAAATATCATTGATCAGTTTTTCATTATCCATTGGTTTTGTCTTGTCTTCCATCACACCTGTTTCCAATCCCATTAATTACTTGTGTATTTAACCCTCTGTTTCCCCTCATGTCCTTGTCGGTGATTGTTTGTATGTTATGTTAGGTGGATTTGTATCGGTGTGCGACGGGTATCTTTTACCCATTTTATTTTGTACTTTGGTTATGGAGTTTGTTTTTCATTTATACTCCATATTTAACCAACTTGGTTTCTCCTGCGCCTGACTTCCCTGCCACCTACATTCACGAATATGACAATTTATCTTTCTGCCAAATACTGAAATTCATAAATATGTATGCCCTGTTATTCCTCAAGAGTTTGCAAACAATCTTCACCGAGGTCTCTTTTTTCTCGAGATTTAACTCTCCAATAGCTCTCTAACTTCTAAAACACTTTTGGAGACTTTCAATGGCAAGAGAATGATCGGTGAGATTCAGATTTTTTAAAATGAAATTCACTAATCAACAACCGCATAGCATTCTCTATTAAAAATGATTAGGAGATTCAGTGAAGTGGAAATCTGAAGGGCTTATCATAATATTATCATGGTAAACAGGAAATGCACATTTTGAGAGAAAAGCAGTTTGTTTGACCCCTCTGTTAGAGACTAAATATGCCAACACATCACAGCAAGCCTTAGCAAGAGCATGTTAAAGGACACGATCTAGTGGTAATCATTTCAAATTGTGGAACCCATTGCCAGCAGCATAAACTAATCAGGGTTTGTCCTGGTCAGTCCCTGGATGGGAGACCAGATAATGCTGAAAGAGGTGTTGTGAATGGCCAGTAGGAGGCACTTTCATCTGGTAAAAAAAAAAATATTGTTATGCCCCATGGCAGTGATTAGGGACATTGCCCTATGCTGTCTTTCGGCTGGGTCGTTTGATGGGTATCCTGACTCTGTGGGGCCAATAATGATCTTGTGGCACTTATTGTAGGGGTGTTAACCCTGGTGTGCTGGCTGAACTCCCAATCTGACCATCATGGCCACCTAATCATCCCCAGCTTACAAATTGGCTCATTTATCTCCACTCCCCTGTAAATATTCCAAAGGTTGTTGCTGTAAATGAGAATATGTTCTCAGTCAACTTACCTGGTTAAATATAAAGCAGTGATTATTGGGTCACACTTGAAACAAATTATATCAGGCCTTCATAGATACCTGGGAAATCATTTACGGTGTATGAACATATCATCTTATATAAGAGTGATATGTTGATGGAGAATCCAATTGGAATCAATCAAAATAGATTGTATCAACATGATGATCTGTCTGTAATACCTTAGGATGTAGTGAGTTCATGCGAAAGCTGATACATCTTCAAAAGACATTTCCTATTTCATGATCAAAGTCATCTTTCTAGAGCAACATACTGGTGTAACTTTACACTACAGTGTACTCAAATGGGACTGGCCATGAATGACGAAGACTCACTGTCCGTCATCTCTACGCTCAAATTATGGTATGATGGATAGAGTTCCCTTTGACCCCCCCCCCAGCCATGAGATGCCAAATTGCCACAGTAGTACAGCAGCCACACTGCTGATGTGTTTGAGAGATAACATCCTCCGTCTCGTACTGTCTAGATGCCACACTGTTTGGCCTGGAGGCGATTAAATGGTATATTGATAATTGAAATCTTTTTGGTCCTTTTTGCTGACAGTGCCCTTTTAGGCAGATGGCCTCAATTACTCATGTGTGAACCCGGAAGAGAGAGAGAGATGGAACACACAAGGGAACTTCGGAAGATCTGAGAGCCAAAACAATGAGTGTGCTTGTGTGTCGCTGTATGTGAGGAAGAAAGCCAATTACTGCTGTTGGCACTCATGGGATGTGCGAAGAATAATGTCACATGGACTCTTGTCAATCATGGGGATAGCAAGAACCCAACGTTAGCCTTATCTGTAGGAGTTTCTCAACACATGCATAAAAAAAATTAATTAGCCTAGGCATCTGATAGTATGCTCTAGATCTGCGGTATCGGCTAGGATTGATGTGCATTCCTAGTAATATGCTTGTGTCCTGCGTGGCCCGGCTCGTACATAAAACATCCTCGATTGCAATGGCATCATTTCCCTCCTTAAATACCTTTAAAGGGGATAAGGGGGGCTGTAAAACATTTTTTTTTTAAATGTCTGTACTGTCTTAATAAAACAACTTTCCACCACTATTTTGGGATTTCTGACAATTTAGGATGTTGCACACTGCATTCAGCCAAGGGTGTGCAACGTCCTAAATTGTTTGAAAATCCGAAAATGGTGGTGGAAAATTGCGTTTTACTCAGACAATACTGTTAATTTCCATTTTCTTTCGCCTTTTCGCTGTTAAAGCTAGTTAAGGAGGGAAATGATGCCATTGCAGCCTGAATCGAGGATGGTTTATGTACAAGCCGGTCCACGGGGGACACAAGTGTATTATGGAGAATGCACACCAATCTGAGACGATAGTGCAGATCTAGTTCGCACTATCGGCTGCCTGGGCTAATTACTGTAGATTGATGCCAATGTTCAATCAATTACTCATACTGTCTTTTTGATTGCAAGCTGCGACCCACTGGGCACACAAAGTTTAGTTTTGATTTACATTTGGTTTTTCTCAAACGTGTATTTAACGTGAAACGTCACCATATCATTTGATTTTGATTTAACGTCATCGCATTGCTTTTTTTTTATTAAGTGAAAACAACATTGATTCAACCAGTTTTTGGTATGATTTCTCTCCCAGGACCTTTCAAGTGGAGTACCTAACTCGTAGTCACTATTGAAAATAAGCAATTATATCCTTGGACAAACATTCACTGAGAATAGAAATGGTGCTCTTACTCAGGTCTTTGATTGAGACGCCAAACACAGGCAATCAGGCTGTGCAAATGATCAATTAAATCACTACATACAGTTCATGTCTGCATTGAAAGCACTAAAGGTACAGGTGTATGTTCCTGTACGTACACGCTCTTCATGTGACAGTATATAGTGTGTTCGGAAAGTATTCAGACCCCTTGACTTTTTCCACATTTCTTTTACGTTATAGCCTTATTATAAAATGTATATGTCACGTCCTGACCAGCAGATGGAGCTAGTGTTTTAGTTTTGGGGTCAGGACGTGGCATGTTTGTGTTGTGAATGTTTGTTGATGATTGGGACTTCCAATTGAAGGCAGGTGTGTATAGTTGCCTTTGATTGGAAGTCCTATATAGGTGTGTGTGTTTGTCTTTGGGGTTGTGGGGAATTGTTTTTGCACTGCGTTTGCATAGCCTGTGAGACTGTCCATGTTGTGAGTATCATTTATTGTTTTGTTTTCCGGTGGATGCTTTGCCTTTTACCAATTAAAAGAATGAGTGTCCACACTTCCGCTGCGCCTTGGTCCTTCTCTCTCCCATACGACATATTCAACGACAAGTATGACATATTCTGTGACAGTATAAAAAAAATTCCCCCTCATCAATCTACACACAATAACCCATAATGACAAAGCAAAAAAAACGAGCTTTTTAGAAAATGTTGCAAATTCATAAAAAACATTACATTTACATAAGTATTCAGTCCCTTTGCTCAGTACTTTGTTGAAGCGCCTTTAGCAGTGATTACAGCCTTGAGTCTTCTTGGGTATGACGCTATAAGCTTGGCACACCTGTATTTGGGAGTTTCTCCCATTCCTCTCTAGGTCTGTCAGGTTGGATGAGGATCGTTGCTGCACAGCTATTTTCAGGTCTCTCCAGAGATGTTCGATCGGGCTCCAGCTGGTCCACTCAAGGACATTCAGAAACTTGTCCCAAAGCCACTCATGCATTGTCTTGGCTGTGTGCTTAGGGTCATTGTCCTGTTGGAAGGTGAACCGGCACCCCGGTCTGAGGTCCTGAGCGCTCTGGAGCAGGTTTTCATAAAGAATTTCTCTGTACTTTGCTCTGTTCTTCTTTGCCCCGATTCTGTCTAGTCGCCCAGTCCCTGCTGTAAGGATGGGGCGAGGTTTCCTCCAGACATGATGCTTGACATTTAGGCCAAAGAGTTAAATCTTCATCAGACCAGAGAATATTGCTTCTCATGGTCTGAGAGTCTTTAGGTGTCTTTTTGCAAACTCCAAGCGGGCTGTCATGTGCCTTTTACTGAGGAGTGGCTTTTGTCTGGCCACTCTACCATAAAGGCCTGATTGGTGGAGTGCTGCAGAGATGGTTGTCCTTCTGGAAGGTTCTCCCATCTCCACAGAGGAACTCTAGAGCTCTGTCAGAATGACCATCGGGTTCTTGGTCTCCTCCCTGACCAAGGGCCTTCTCCCCTGATTACTCAGTTTGGCCAGGCAGCCAGCTCTTGGAAGAGTCTTGGTGGTTCCAAACATCTTCCATTTAAGAATGATGAAGGCAACTGTGTTCTTGGGGACCTTCACTGCTGCAGAAAAGTTTTGGTACCCTTCCTCAGATCTCGGAGCTCTATGGACAATCCTTCAATGTCATGGTTTGGTTTTTGCTCTGACGTGAACTGTCAACTGTGGGACAGGTGTGTGCCTTTCCAAATCATGTCCAATCAATTGAATTTACCACAGGTGGACTCCAAGTTGTAGAAACATCTCAAGGATAATCAGTGGAAACAGGATGCACCTGAGTTCAATTTCGAATCTCAGAGCAAAGGGTCTGAATACTTAAGGTAAATAAGGTATTTCTGTTTTTTCATTTTTAATACATATTCTAAAAACCTGTTTTCACTTTGTCATTATGGGGTATTGTGTGTAGATTGCTGATTTAAAAAATATATATATTTTAGAATAAGGTTGTAACGTAACAAAATGTGGAAAAAGTCAAGGGGTCTGAATACTTTCCAAAGGCACTGTAGACCAGTCTGAAACTCCCTGGATGTGGCCCCCTCCGCTTCATCTCTGAACTGCCTCTATTCTAGTCTTCATCCTGGTGCTGGCTGCTCAAGCCAATGAACTACCCTGCCTGCCATGATCATCCATCTATTGACAAACATTCTTTAAGTGCATCATTTTTTTCCTGCTTAGAGCTCTTTGAGACCGTAATGAAAATGACTCCCAACAATGTGATTACCATATGCTTTTAAGGAACTAATACGCTGCTGTAAGTGTCTTTGAAGCTACAATACCATCAAGGTTCAACTTCTAGTCAAATTACTACACAAAAGAACAGATGAACAGGAATGACATGTACTCTCATGGGTGGGTAAAAAGAACTAGGGGAATGCCACACCCCTACTAAACTCCGCCTCCGGTCTTCTGATCTGACCAGCTGGGTCATATCTCACAAACCAAGCATCAATAACCCAGCGTTTTTGATGAAAACAACCCAACGAAGTGAACCAACACCCGCAACCCAGCAGTTGGGTGAACCAAACCGCCCAGCAGTTGGGTGAACCAAACCGCCCAGCAGTTGGGTGAACCAAACAGCCCAGCAGTTGGGTGAACCAAACAACCCAGCCTTTTTTTGACTGTACCATCACGGCACTGAAAAAACAACAGACTGTCATCAAATCTGGCCCTGAAGGACCAGCATCACACGTCAATAGATTTTTTCCTAAATGTCATTCATATATCTATATATCGCTCCAGCGACTGAGGGACATTTCATATCAGGGTTTGAATCAAACACTCCAGGAATAGATTGAATGGGAGGTAGAGGAACAAACACACAGTCACATAAAGTTGACAGATGAGAGTTGTGACAAACATGCAGAACAAAGGGATGAACTCTATTACGGAAGTAATAAAGGGGTTGTTTGAGGATGCCCTATGTGCAAAATCTTAAAAGGTTGTCTGTAGCGACAGTGTTTTCTATCTGCCTTCATGAAAGCCATGGCTATAAGAAGATATTTGCACTCTCTTGGCAATGGCAAACTTGATCAATTTGATCGTCAAAAGGGCAGGCAAACATCAATAACGTGTTTTAGCAGAGGAACACTAACAAAATGCAGGTGATAATTACAACCAATTGCTAAAGTGTTTCTGTTTGGTCACAGTTTTTTGTGACACACTGTTTGTAGATGTCTGTCTAGATGTCTTTTTATATCTCGTGCAAATGTTACTTCTTCTTCTTGCACTTCATAATTGCTATGCACACAGGGGAAACAGAGGCTTTGTTTGCTGTTGTGCTGCCTGCGTGCAGATCAATTCCTCTCCCATTCTAACCCCTTTGATAATTGCTGAGAGTAGATGGTGTGTTTACAGTTACGATTTTGCCAGCTCCGAAAGTGAGAGAGAGAGAGAGACGCTTTGTACCGCAATAGGAAAGAAAGTAAAAAGGCTGGAAGAAAAAAAGGAAGCTTATTGAAAATGCAAGGCCAGATATGATCGGAGGAAAATCAATAGCTTTAAAAATGAGAGATGGAGCACAGACAAAGCCCTTCAAAGTGTCTGATTCAATAAAAGTTGCTGTTGGGATAATTAGCTGTTGTGAGCGAGGTGCAGACTGCAGACCTCCAGGCAACCCTTTGGATCCCTCCATTCAAAGGGCGGAGCTTATGGAGTCAAAGGAATCTGTTAAGGCATATTTAAATCCCCTTAAGATGTGTTTGATGTGTAGATGGCCAGATCCGATATTCAGGTAGATGGCAAAATAATCACTCGTGACTTAAGCATTTCCTTGACAGATTATACATCTGGAGCCTTTAAATTGGTTGCTAAGTTTGACACCGACCAACTTCGCAATGCTTTTAAAGACCTGACTTCACCAACTGCCAGTGCAAAAACGGTCCAGTAAGGGAAATATTATTATCCTTTATATCTTCGGGGTGGCCAAAATCCAAATGGCTCCTCTACCCTTGAGATATCATGGTGGCTGGTTGTTTATGGGGAGTGTCACACGCAAAGTGACAGAGTGAGGGATCCACAAGCATAGCAATGAACTGTGCACTTCTGCAGAGAGGCTAAAGAGGGGCAATTTCTGGAACGATGGGTGCCGGAGATGATGCCCAATATGCTTCAACTCCTCTAAATTTACGGCCTTTGCGGCACCCTGTAAACAGCTGGGGAAGAAAACAGGACCCTCTGCAATTTCTTCCCTTTCTGTCTCTCTTTATTTTTCTCTCTCGCTATGTCCTTGAGAGAAGAGATTTTTATATTTCTCCAGAGATACAGTATATTTAACTATAGTGCAGGCATTGTTTGGTTGCCAATATTGCAATTTTTACCCATTCATCTATCAACCGATGACAGAGCCTGAATAGAGAGTTATGCTAGGCCCAGGGTTATGAGCAGTCATATTTAGGTTAATAGTGTGAGAAGTGTGGTGATGCCAGTAGCACCACTGAGTAGGGATGTGCTTGTGGCTAGTTTGCACTGGATAAACCTTAAGAGATGAAGGTACAGTTGAAGTCGGAAGTTTACATACACCTTAGCCAAATACATTTCAACTCAGTTTTTCACAATTCCTGACGTTTAATCCAAGTAAAAATTCCCTGTTTTAGGTCAGTTAGTATCACCATTTTATTTTAAGAATGTGAAATGTCCGAATAATAGTAGAGAGAATGATTTATTTCAGCTTTAACTTCTTTCATCACATTCCCAGTTGGTCAGAAGTTTACATACACTCAATTAGTATTTGGTAGCATTGCCTTTAAATTGTTTAACTTGGGTCAAACGTTTCGGGTAGCCTTCCACAAGCTTCCCACAATAAGTTGGGTGAATTTTGGCCCATTCCTCCTGACAGTGCTTGTGTAACTGAGTCAGGTTTGTAGGCCTCCTTGCTCGCACACACTTTTTCAGTTCTGCCCACAAATGTTCTACAGGACTGAGGTCAGGGCTTTGTGATGGCCACTCCAATACCTTGACTTTGTTGTCCTTAAGCCATTTCCCCACAACTTTAGGAGTATGCTTGGGGTCATTGTCCATTTGGAAGACCCATTTGCGACCAAGCTTTAACTTCCTGACTGATGTCTTGAGATGTTGCTTCAATATATTCACATAATTTTCCTCCTCATGATGCCATCTATTTTGTGAAGTGCAGCAGTCCCTCCTGCAGCAAAGCACCCGCACAACATGATGCTGCCATCCCCGTGTTTCACGGTTGGGATGGTGTTCTTCGGCTTGCGAGCATCCCCCTTTTTCCTCCAAACATAACGATGGTCATTATGGCCAAACAGTTCTATTTTTGTTTCATCAGACCAGAGGACATTTCTCCAAAAAGTACGATCTTTGTCCCCACGTGCAGTTGCAAACCGTAGTCTGGCTTTTTTATGGCGGTTTTGGAGCAGTGGTTTCTTCCTTGCAGAGCAGCCTTTCAGGTTATGTCGATATAGGACTCGTTTTACTGTGGATATAGATACTTTTGTACCTGTTTCCTCCAGCATCTTCACAAGGTCCATTGCTGTTGTTCTGGGATTGATTTTCACTTTTCTCAACAAAGTACATTCATCTCTAGGAGACAGAACGCGTCTCCTTCCTGAGCGGTATGATGGCTGTGTGGTCCCATGGTGTTTATACTTGTGTACTATTGTTTGTACAGATGAACGTGGTACCTTCAGGCTTTTGGAAATTGTTCCCAGGGATGAACCAGACTTGTGGAGGTCTACAGTTTTTTTTCTGAGGTCTGGCTCATTTCTTTAGATTTTTCCATGATGTCAAGCAAAGAGGCAGTGAGTTTGAAGGTAGGCCTTGAAATACATCCACAGGTACACCTCCAATTGACTCAAATGATGTCAATTAGCCTATCAAAAGCTTCTAAAGACATGACTTCATTTTCTGGAATTTTCCAAGCTGTTTAAAGGCACAATCAACTTAATGTATGTAAACTTCTGACCCACATTGTGATACAGTAAATTATAAGTGAAATAATCTGTCTCTAAACAATTGTTGGAAAAATATTTGTGTCATGCACAAAGTAGATGTCCTAACTGACTTGCCAAAACTATAGTTTGTTAACAAGAAATTTGTGGAGTGGTTGAATAACACATTTTAATGACTCGAACCTAAGTGTATGTAAACCTCCGACTTCAACTGTACATAGAGAAGGATGGAAGCGGAGTGCCAGATGTTCTGTGCAAAAGAGGTGGTGGATTTATTTACAAAAATAGTTACAAAAATAGTAAAGAATACATGTAACATTAAGGATATGAGAATGATAAAATAAAGTTAAATTATTAACAAAGTAAGAATAAACGTATTCAAAAGTCTCCACAGCCTGAGGACAAGCTACTAACCAACCAAGAGTCTGGGCTAAACTAAATACATTCACAGAGCCCTACCCAGCTTGGACTAAATCATTACTGCAGGTAAGTAGAGGTTAGGCTACACCACTGGAAGTATAGAGTAAATGTTTTTAAACATGATCACACAATAGGGTACATAATATTAATATAATAGATACGGCACTAGGCCTTCCCTTTATACTTGGCGAGCCCTCTTGCACTCCAGTTTGGGCTGCACTCCCGTTTGGGCGACCAGGCAGGAAGTGAGAAACTTTGTCTCGCCGCTCTGTAAGTAAACTTGAGAAGGGGGTAGCTGTAGCTCAATATGGCGACTGGAGTATGGGCGAGTGGGTGTATCTAAATTAAAGTACTCGGCGTGTGGAAAAGAGTGGGTGGGCCGAAAGCACCCTTCTATAGGTTAGATGGTTATGATTGAGATGTGTTTTTTTCTTCCGTTTCTTACCACGCAACTACCATACATTGAGTTAACATATCGCGAGAGTTTAGACTTCTGTTTTGAAGCCAGAGAATGAGTCTGAGTCTTATTTCACTGTTAGTTTCACACAAATAATTGTGCATTTTTAATTATAAAACGGATTATTGTTTATTGTTTATTAAAAGTACTGATGATGAGTGTACTGTTGCTTCATGCATTGTATGTTTGTGATTACTGTGACTGTCCCCCTGATACTAGGTAGCTACTTCCCACACCGTTGCAGGACAGTAGTGCTTGTCATTCATGCCCTCCCCATTGAGTAGACTGTATGTGCGTGTATCAAGGTGACATCTGGATGGTTATCGATATTAGCTATTTATTGTGTAGGCTGCAATCCTACTTGAAATAAAATCATGGGAGGGAAAAAATGGCCATGTTAGCAACTGCCGGCGACACGACCATGATTCCCAAAATGACTCTTCTTACTGGGTATCACGGTCAGGTCTCAGGTCCACACAACAACGGTGCACTGAGGGGTTAGGGTTAAGGGAATAGTTAGCTAGAAGGGTTAAGGCAAGGGAAAGAGTTAGCTAACATGCGAAGTAGTGAGTAGTTGAAAAGTTGTCTGTGATGAGATTTGAACTGACAACCTTCGGGTTGCTAGACGTTTGCATTGTACGCCTATCCACCCACTCTATTTTTGTTATTATCTTCAGTAAACATCTGTCTTATGTAACCATCCCAAATGTAACAAGATATACATACAGAATAATATGAAATGCTTTGAGACCAAGGAGAGGGATACTTGCTCTAAAGAAAAATAACAAAACCACTATGCAATCAATTGTACTGAGATAGTTGTTACTGCTGGCTTTGACTGGCACACTTAATTTGTAGTTGGTGAGTAGAATGAAAGTGTAGAGTATAACCTATGTTAGGCAGCTCAAATCACTGTAGGTGAATACTTGGAATCCCTCACACAAAGCAGCATGAGATGCTCTCTGAAAACTGTAAAGTACTGTGGAACCATGTGTAATTTGTCTGAAGGCAGACTCAACATGCCCGTAGGGACCCAGAAGAGTATAACCCCGGAGTTCACAGCCGTCTTGGCAACAGCAGGAGAGCGTGGCTGCACGTCTTGATCTCTGACCTTGTAGGAAATCTTTTCATCTGCATGTTGTGCCGTCAACCTTACAGACCCCACATCGATGTAGCTGTAGGCGTTTAGGGTTGTTAGTTGGATCATCTCTGGGCCAGAGGACTGTACCAGGCAACAAGGCAACAAAGGTCCTAAAAACAGACAGTCACAGCAGGGAGTAAGTACTGGAGGCTTGTTCAATCTGTTACATGAAGAAACCCAGTTGTTTTTTTGCATTGTCTGCTGAAAGAGTGTGTGTGTACTGCATGTGTGCGTGTGTGCACGTTTGTGCATGTGTGCTTGTGTGTGTGTGTAAACGTGGGCGGTGTGTGTATGTGTGTGTGTACATGCACTGTGTGTGCCATATACACACAGCTTACAGGCATTATCCGCTGCACTACGGATCAGGAGCTGGTCTCTCTGCCCACACAAGTTTAGTGAAAGTACCCTCTCCTGTATACTGTGTCCGTCAAATGTACATCGGTTCAGAACTTTTGTGAAACAGCACAGTTGGAAAATATATGGCAAATAGAAATCAAAACTGGATGGTCTTCAGAGATAGATGGGAGGGGTTGAGGGTAGCTGAAGGATGGGACTAAAAACAAACTAAAGATAACCAATGTAAAAATACTGTGTCCGTAAAATGTATATAGTATGTACAAACTGGATATACTAGTCTAAGTGTTGTTGTCCATTAGTTTACTCCAATTAGGGGAGGGGTGGTAGGATTAGAGGAAAATAATAATAAACAAAATATACGCTCTCCCCGAGGTAGCTGATCCGAGGAGAAAGGATGAGGGGGCAGACGGGGCAGACTGGACTGGCTGCAAGGTACGTTTCAGTCCACTGCACACCAAGTGCCCAATGACCAATGCCGACCTTTCGTGAAATGCACAATAAAATCTTGAAATGCCATTTCAAGGCTACTGAACGCAGGATAAATGGCCTGGAATAGCCTTTTGCATGCAGCCTGGTGTCCTCCAACACTTAACAACATTAGGAGAGAGATGGAGAAAGTGTCTAAAAGTCCCAGACTGCAATATAACCCCATAAACAAATCATGCCCACAAGGTGTTCTCTGCTACTTGACAATGTGACATTTTGAAAATAATCCTCCTTATATCTTTTCTTATCTCAACAGTGGATAGTGTTAATTTAGATAGATTGATACTGCCTATCTAAATAGACAGTATTGATACTGTCTTTGCTGGTTATTAAAATGGAAATTGTGACTAGTTTCTTATATTAAAACCAAGTGTGTGTGTGTGTGTGTTATTGGACTGAGCCAACTCTTACTCAAAGCTGCCTGCCAACGATCTATAATTAATATTATTAGGATTTTAATAATACACAAAGCCATCTTACTCTTTTGAAAGAGACCCTATATTGGACTAGTTTAGATTTATTTAAATTAAGATGTATAATATGTTTTATTGTCACATACACAAGATGTTGTTTTACAGGGTCAGCCATAGTAGTACAGTGCCCCTGCAGCAAATTAGGGTAACGTGGCTTGCTCAAGGGCACATAAACAGAACTCTCACCTTGTCAGCTCGGGTATTTAAACCAACAACCTTTCGGTTACTGGCCCAACGCTCTAACCGCTAGGCTACCTGCCACCCTAAGTCTTTCTGATAACGTAGGCTTTCATAGAGACTGTACTGTATAAAAAAAAGGTTGCTTATTCCGCACTTTCAAAATACCTTGACTTTAAGGTTTGGTTTACAATTGGAACACCCAAATCACAATAGGGTTTGTATAAGTTTCCAAACCGTCTGCTTCCCTTTCTGTTAACATTTAACCAAGTTTTCCTACCTTCAAAATGAGTTTTTCTTTCCGTTGTTAGCAAGGTCAATTACAAGAACACCATCAACTATTGATAATCTGCACAATGTCTCAAATCTTGACAAGCACCGAGGCAGGCTTTTGCTGTGGCACATGGTTTGTGAATGTGTGTTGGAAGGTAGCATGTGGAACAGAAACACAGCTTTTTCCCCAATATGTTTGAATTATGGATTTTAAAAGGGTAAGCAAAGTGGACCAGCGCTTTGATTATGCTCATGCTTCAAGCTACCATAGTGGCCTAACAACATATGATACAGGATGCAGCCATGCATACTGCTGTCTGAAGCCTTGTACATCGGGTCTGTGGAAACCTCAGGGGGAAACAGTGCTTTACCCTCTCCAATCACACAATCTCTGTCTACTTTGACAAAGATTTGTATTATTTAACTGTCTTTCCGCTGAGAAGATGGCTATTCAGTATTTTACCAGTAGTGTCCATGCTGCTATAATCATTTCATATTGACATCAAAAGTGTTATTGTAGTAGAATAGTAGCTAAGACTTTTGTGGTTTCTGACAGTAGATGAAAAAAAAAGTAAAAATGATTCAGTGTTTCCTTATTTGGAATCTTTCAGAAGTTGAAATAAACTTCCTTGGATAAAACATGGACCTAAAATGCTAATGTGCTCTCATTTTAGTATGTCTTATACATATATTTCATATATTGATAGTATTATATGTACACTACACGTTACGCACCACATGCACACGCACACACACACACACACACACGCACACACACACACACACACACACACACACACACACACACACGCACACACACACGCACACACACACGCACACACACACACACACACACACACACACACACACACACACACACACGTACACTTTATTAACATTTATGCTTGGGGCGGCTGATATAAAGTGCATTAATTATTTAAAGTAGTTGCAGAGAAAATGCTGGATTACTCCATGAAACAAGAGCACAATGGAATACTATTTATGTATGCAGTTTAAGTATTTACACCAACAGTTGAGCATTGCAGTTGAACTGATTTGCTCTGGTAAATAATGCACTAGCGGAAATGCATGATTAATAAGCAGTTTAACGTTTGGTTACATCAACAGTCCCTTAATGTGTTTGTCCGCGTTTACCCTTTATGCCTCCCAACACAACCCAATACATTGAACTGAGGAAACACGTGGATTACTGTGACACCATGCATTACAAAGAAGCCGTGCCTCCCTTTTCTTCTCATCACAAAAAACAGCTGAACTCTCTTCTGAATCGGATCTGGTGAGAGTTTGTTTGATATGCAGACTGAAAAGTCTGCTTGACATGAGTCCACACAATAACATTTTGGGCTACTATCATATGTGGTCCCTTGCAGGCTAGCACAAGCACGCTGGTTCTATAAACAAAAGTCTCAGGAAAGATGACTTGGTGGCATCTTCATCTGCGAGGGAAGGATAGAATGAAAGAGAGAATAAGAGAGAGAAAAGAGAGTGAAAAGTCTTCTCTGTCCCTGACGGTATCAAATCATCTTTGTGACTCACGTCATCCAGGGTGAAAACACCCAGATGTACAGCGGCATGCGAAAGTATTCACCCCCCTTGCCATTTTTCCTATTTTGTTGCCTAACAACCTGGAATTAAAATAGATTTTTTGGGGGGTTTGTATCATTTGATTTACACAACATGCCTACCACTTTGAAGACACAAAATATTTCTTATTGTGACACAAACAAGAAACAAAACAAAAAAACTGAAAACTTGAGCGTGCATAACAATTCAACCCCCCAAAGTCAATACTTTGTAGAGCCACCTTTTGCAGCAATTACAGCTGCAAGTCTCTTGGGATATGTCTCTATTAGCTTGGCACATCTAGCCACTGGGTTTTTTCCCATTCTTCAAGGCAAAACTGCTCCAGATCCTTCAAGTTGGATGAGCTCCACTGGTGTACAGCAATCTTTAAGTCATACCACAGATTCTCAATTGGATTGAGGTCTGGACTTTGACTAGGCCATTCCAAGACATTTAAATGTTTCCCCTTAAACCACTCAAGTGTTGCTTTAGCAGAATGCTTTGGGTCATTATCCTGCTGGAAGGTGAACCTCCGTCACAGTCTCAAATCTCTGGAAGACTGAAACAGGTTTTCCCTCAAGAGTTTCCCTGTATTTAACACCATCCATCATTCCTTCTATTCTGACCAGTTTCCCAGTCCCTGTCGATGAAAAACATCCCCACAGCATGATGCTGCCACCACCATGCTTCACTGTGGGGATGGTATCCTCGGGATGATGAGAGGTGTTGGGTTTGCACCAGACATAGCATTTTCCTTGATGGCCAAAAGCTCAATTTTAGTCTCATCTGACCAGAGTACCTTCTTCCATATGTTTGGGGAGTCTCCCACATTACTTTTGGCGGACACCAAAAAAAATGTCATTAAGGAATGGCTTTTTTCTGGCCCCTCTTCTGTAAAGCCCAGCTCTGTGGAGTGTACGGCTTAAAGTAGTCCTATGGACAGATACTCCAATCTCCGCTGTGGAGCTTTGCAGCTCCTTCAGGGTTATCTTTGGTCTCTTTGTTGCCTCTCTGATTAATACCCTCTTTGCCTGGTCCATGTGTTTTGGTGGGCGGCCCTCTCTTGGCAGATTTGTTGTGGTGCCATATTCTTTTCATTTTTTAATAATGGATTTAATGGTGCTCCGTGGGATGTTCAAAGTTTCTGATATTTTTTTATTACCCAACCCTGATCTGTACTTTCCACAACTTTGTCCCTGACCTGGGATGTAATGGGTTAATACTGACTGTCTGCCACTGGTGCAGACAAGGTGGAGGAATTATATGAGCTGCGAGAAAAACCCAATTCTAAAGCTCCCACCACTTATTCCCGCATCGGAAAGATAGTTTATCACATTCTAAATCAGCCCAATCTCTCTAGGCTCTCTGAGCTAGCTTCCTCCTCAGCTCCCCTTACATCCTCATAAGCCAGCACCCATGGCAGACTTGGCCTTTCCCATCTGCTGGTGCTGAGATGTGTCTGTCTGCTTTGACCTGGCTTATGCCCACTTCATTATTACAACAAATGTTATATTCTCTAGAGGCGAGATTCGACTTAACTGCCTCTATTTAATTACTCTCCAACGGTGTCGTGCATCTTGATATGTAAAGAACATTAGCTGACTGACGTGCACAGTAACATTTAAATGGCAAGTCCATTTATTCGTGAAATGCCACTCACTTAGTCCCACAGGGCTGTCACTAATGGAGGAAGTACATTCAGATCTCTGGTTAAGCTGACATTAAAATGTGTCCTGGTGGTGACAATAACACAAGTAGCTACTGGCCCCCTGTCAGTTAGGATGATTTAAGCATTAACAGTCCAGCAAGCCACCAATTCAATTTGACTTTGATTTTACAGCTGAAAAAATTACTTTCAAAACATTCAAATCACTCCATGTTTCCCATCATGAATTATGTACAGCCACTGTCTAATTATTTGAGGTTTTGGCAGCGTTTCTAAAAACACACTTAAGTGGAGGAGCCAATTCTAAAATGAAAACAGGGACTGTGAAGTTCGCCATGGCCCCTGTTGATATTCTGTTGTGCAAACTGCCAAATTAAGTGCCCACACATTAAACAGTGGGCTATAATTCTCTCAGTGATTCAGAACCCAAAAAAGAGCAAAGTTCTCATTGAAGACAGACCTGTAGTTCAAGTACAGGCTTTTGTTGAAACTGGCATGAGGACACTTCGCTAAATGAATGTGGTAGACAACAATGCTCAACAGTTCCGTGGCTTGGGTGAAGACTACACTCTGGAAAAAAAGGGTTCCAAAGGGGTTCTTCTGCTGTCCCCATAGGATAACTATTTTTAGTTCCAGATAGAACCCTTTGAGGAAAGACAGAGCAGCCAAACATACACTAAGTGTACAAAACATTAAGAACACCTGCACTTTCCACGACATAGACTGAGCAGGTGAATACAGGTGAAAGCAATCATCCCTTATTGATGCCACTTGTTAAATCCACTTCAATCAGTGTAGATGAAGGGGAGACAGGTTAATGAACGATTTTTAAGCCATGAGATAATTGAGACATGGATTGTGAATGTGTGCCATCCAGATCGTGAATGGGCAAGACAAAGCATTTAAGTGCCTTTGAACGGGGTATGGTAGTAGGTGCCAGGCACACTGGTTTGTGTCATTAACTGCAATGCTGTTGGGTTTTTCAAGCTCAACAGTTTCCTGTGTGTATCAAGAATGGTCCACAACTCAAAGGACATCCAGCCAGCTTGACACAACTGTGGGAAGCATTGGTGTCAACATGGGCCAGCATCCCTGTGGAACGCTTTGGACACCTTGTGGAGTCCCTGCCCCGATGAATTAAGGCTGTTCAACGCAATATTAGGAACATTAGGAAACATGTTCTTAATGTTTTGTACACTCTGTAATAGTAAAAAAATATTTAAATAACAAATGTTATTATTACATGGTTCCGTGGTTACTTTTTTGAGATGACAGATCTTTTGATAGATTATTACAGAGCGGGTTCAGAACTGCAGTGTGTGAAAAAGACTGCTTTTCACTCTTCAGTTCTCCCCGGCTTTTGTCATTTCTGACAGGAGAGTGACAGGTTGAGAATAGAGTGGGCACAGCTTGAAAAATAACACCTGTGACCAAAAAGTCTGTGAAAAGTAATGGGAAGAATTTGACAACGATTGTTGGAGTTTAACTTCAATTCTCGGCTTTTTGGTTTCAGCCTGAACCCTTTTGGGAACCCAAAAGAGTTCTACCTGGAACCAAAAAGGGGACCACAGAAGAACCCATTTGGAAACCTTTTTTCTAAGAGTGTAGTGTTGATGTTAACCTAACTTGATCTTGGTGAAAAATATGTAAGCCTACAACTATACAGGGTATTTTCTATTTAAAGTTTTATTAACTTTTCTTGTTTTTCAGTCAACCAACAAAACATATTCCACATTCACATATGTGGCAGACATAAATAATATAATCAAATATAAAACAAACAAACAAACTTGCAGCAGCACTATCAGCGTTTCCATTAGCTATTTCCAGCCTTAGCTGAGAAGACGAGCAAATAATTAGTTTTTACAGCACCTTACACAACATGTATCTGCTCATTTCCCTAATCACCCCATTCACTCTGTCCTATTTGAAATATAGTTGAGTTGTGGAGACCAGAGTCTATCAAACTTGGGCTGTCTCTTGCGGAGGTCATAAGTGAGCTTTTCAAGAGGAAGAAAGTCAACAATCTGGTCAATCCACATTTTAAACATAGAAGTATTAGAAGCCCACAATAGAAGAATACATTTCTTAGCAAAGTATGTGATAGTCATGAACACATTTTCTCTGTCAGGATCAAGAACAAAGTCCTGCTGGGCATTTAAGAAGATAGATATAGGGGGTAATATCAAACTGTACATCTAGTATTTTCTGTGCAGCAGTATGTATAGATTGTCAAAATCTGGTATTCTCTCTACAGCTCCAAAATACATGCATATAGGTTCCACTTTCAGAGGTACATATTTTACAGTCAGGAGAAATGTCTGTATTCATTCTATGGAGTCTCACTGGGGTGTAATAAAATTTGTAAAAAAAATTGTAATTAGATTCTTTCAGTTTTACATTAGTAGAGGAGCAGTATACCCTGTCGCAAACATCCGCCCATAACTCATCACTGATTGTAACGGCTGTCGTATAGAGGGGACCAAGGCACAGCGTTTTGAGTGCTCATAATTATTTAAACTCAGAACACTAAAGAAAATAACAAAGAGAAAACGATCAGCTCACAGTTCTGTTAGGTACTGAAGACTGCACAGGGCACAACTAAACAGAAAGCAACTGCCCACAAACACAATAGAAAAAAACCCAACTTAAATATGATCTCCAATTAGAGACACCATGAACCAGCTGCCTCTAATTGGAGATCATCACAAAAAACTCCAACATAGAAATAGAAAACTAGAACTAAACATAGAAATAGAAAACAGAAAAACCACCCAAAACACCCCCTGTCACGCCCTGACCTACTCTACTATAGAAAATGACATCTTACTAGGGTCAGGACGTGACACTGATAGTCAGACACAGGTCCTTTTCCCAGATTATTTTCAAAGGAGTAAAGGAGGAGCTCCGATTCTCAGAAAGGAGTAGATTTAGGAGATTTTGCCTTGTGCTGTAGCAAGAAGGCTCTCAACTTCATTCAGCTGAGCTCTAAACCTCCCCTTGGAAGTACATGAGGAAATGACATGTCTCATTTGAAGATATAAAAAAAATGGATCTTGGCACATTGAATTCACTGCAGAGCTCTTGAAAGGATTTCAGTGTAGTGGTTTTCTGATCCCTAGAGTATGCCAAAGATTAAAGTTGGCATCACTCAGGGCTTTTGGCAAGTCTGGGTAGCATACTATGACGAGTGAGAACATATTTGGGAGGAAATGCCAAGGTATTTCTTACAGTCCCTCCATGCTAGTAGGGTGCTGTAAATCACAAAGGTTTTGGCTATGTTGCCCACTTCACTAAAGTTATTAATGAATATAATTGAGCTTAGGGGCAATGAACCACAGGATTGGGCTTCTATCTGAATCCACATTGGGTCGTGTCTGTTTGTGATTCATGTTAGCATGTTGCAGATTTGGGCAGACCAGTAGTACAATTGAAGGGAGGGAAGGGTAAGACCACCCTTAGATTCAGGTTTCGATAGCTTGGAGAACTTGATCCTAGGTTTTTTATTGCCCCATATACATTTGGTAATGCTTTAGTTAGTTGTTTTGAAAAAGGAAACTGGGAGATAGCAAGGGAGCATATGAAATAAATACTTTAATCTAGGGAGGATGTTCATATGGATAACATTGATTCTTCTAACTAAGCTAATTGGGGGGAGATCCAGGTTTGGAGATCATTTTTTATTCGATCCAGGAGTGGGAGATAATTTTCCTTGAAAAGGCAATTCAGATCTGGTGTTACAAAGATCCCAAGGTATTGAAACCCCTTTGTCTTCCATTGGAACGGGCAGAGTGTCTTCATAGATCTGTTGAGTGTAAGATTGAGAGGGCAAACAGTGGATTTGTTAAAAGGTATCTTATAACCTGAAAACTTGCCATACTGAGAAATTGTATCTAAAATGGGAGGGATTTCTCAGGGTTGGATATGTAGAGCAAGACATCATCCGTGTAGAGCAAAATCTTGTGCTGCGGGCCGCCTGCAGAAACACCCATAATACTTGGATTGCTCCTTATCAACTCTGCCAAAGGCTCCGCCCCCAACAAGTAGAGCAGGGGGGACAGCGAGCACCCTTGTCTTGTGCCACGTCCCAAAGGGATTGTGTCAGAATTCACACCATTAGTGGTCACCATGGCATTTGGATGAGAACATAGGGACCTAATCCATTTAATAACGTTTGGGCCCATATTGAACATTTCTAAGACTGAGAACAGAAAGCTCCACTCCATCCTGTCGAACGCCTTCTCAGCATCCAGTGAAGCCAGCAGGACAGGGGTCTTCTGTGCGTTTACTTGATCAATAATATCAAAAAGACGATAAATGTTGTCAGAAGATAACTCTCTAGTAAATCCAGTTTGGTCCGCTTTTATTATTTTGGGAAGAAGACTGTTTAGTCTTTTGGCGAGCAATTTGGTAATTATTTTGCAGTCGAAATCCAACAAGCTTATGGGCCGGAAGGATGAGCAGGATAGAGTGTCCGTGTCTTTTTTGCCCACACTGTAATGTGGGCTGTGTACATATTCTGGGAGAGCTCAGTTTTTGAAAAATCATCCTGCATTGGCACGAAAATATGGCTAAGCTGGGACCAAAAAGCTTTGTAGAACTCTCTGGGAAATCCGTCTGGGCCTGGGGACTTGTTAGGTGGCATGGAGATAATTGCCTCCAGGACCTCCTCAGGAGTGAAGTGGGAGTTGAGATCTTCTTGGTCGGTTTCTGATAGTTTAGGTAGCGAGATTCCCTCTAAGAAGAATGGAGTTCTGCATCCGTATGTTTTCTCTCAGAAGTATATTTTTTGCAGTAAAAATCATGAAAAGTGAAAGTGATCTTATTTGGATCATAGGTGACCTCGTCCTCTGCTGTTCGGATGGCCATGATTGTACGCTCTGACTGCTCTTTTTTTAAATTTCATTTTTAATTTTAATTTCCAGCTCTTTGACCTCGGGATGTTTTTGCAGAGGTCAAAGTGGAGGTGGACAAAGGCTTGATCTGAAAGTGCTATGAGTCCGATTGTACACGTGGCAGAATTTATGAAAATCTTTGGGATAAAAATGTAATCTATACGGGAGTAGGTGTTATGGACATAAGAGTAGTATGTATAGTCCATAGACGAGCTATTAGACTCTCTCCAGATATCTATCAGGCCCATCTCTTTAGTAAAGAGTTCAACATCTTTGCAGATCTAGGGTTTGTGGTGGGGACTTGAGATGATTTGTCCAGAGTTGAGTTGAGGGTACAAACACAATGCTCATTGAACAGGGTTATCATTTTTGACATGAAAGCAGGAGTATCTGTTTTAGGAGTGTATATATTTAAGATAGTAATTGGTTGCCCATACAGTGACCCAGTTATCAGAGTAAATCTCCCCTCCGGATCAGATATGTTTTTGTCAATTATGAATGGAACATGCTCATGGATAAGTATGGCTGTACCTCTACTGTTTGATTTGAAAGACGAGAAATACACCTGTCCCACCCAAGCATGTTCGGCATCACAGAGGTGTCTCTTGTAATGGCACCATGTCTGCTTTATCCTTTTTAAGAGCACATGGTATCTTTTTCCATTTTAATGCATGACCTAGACCATGGCAGTTCCATGCCAGTAGATTTAAGGTACTAGACAACGTCATCGAACAGTAATCAAACTCTAGTGCAAGTCATCTCTGGGTATAGGTGGATAATAGTTACAGCTGTGATGACATAAAATTAAAATAAATGGTGTACATAAAAGAACAATCTCTGAACACCCCCAGCTGAGTTCCCAAACAACTCAACATATCCCGTTGGATCAATAACCACACGCTCAGTCTCAATTCTGTGTTCCGAACAATGGGAACAGTTAGCAACGCACAACGTCTCCCCCAAAGAAATGCCTCATACTCTCCGTCCCGCATTATGTAGGTGACACCGTAGCCCCCGACCAGACCACAGTTAAAAATAGGGAGAAAATAAAATCAATAGCCCAGCCTACAAATATCTCCCCCAAAGGACCAAGGGGTAAACGTTTGGACCAAATAAAACAGAAATGATGGAGCAAATCCTTAAGAGGGATCTATAGGATAAGTTGTTTGTTTTTATTAAAACTAAATATCCACAGGATAAGGCCATAGGCATAGAAGTGTCACATTGAGCCTCCCATTAGGTATGTAAATGTATCGTAATCGACCGGCTATAAATGGTGGAGGCCTATGTGAAAATGATAACAACAAATAATAATAACAAAAAGGGGGGAAATAAAAGTAGGCTAAAACATCAGTAGGCCTAGGTTAGGCTATAGGGTCTATCCCTCTCTCAGCTAAAAGAAAATAAATACAAATTAGACGGCTATAATGACATTTAGCGGGGCGGTGGGTCATTGGATGGTGGCTATATGTTGTCTTGCCTCCATTAGTAATAACAGTAATCACTTTTAATCATTGATCCATTTCTCAGTGGCCAGGGTTGTCCTTCAAAAAACTTTTGCCTCTTCGGGAGTTTTGAAGTGTCACAGGGCTCCTTGGTGAAGAATCCTGAGCTCGTTTGGGTAATTGAATCCCCTAAAGATGCCTCGGACAATGGAGTATTTCTTTACCTCGTCAAACTCTCGGCGCTTTCGGTGTATTCCAGCTGAAGTGTCACGTCCTGACCAGTATAAGGGGTTATTTGTTATTGTAGTTTGATCAGGACGTGGCAGGGGTGTGTTTGTTTTGAGTTGTCGTGGTTTTTGGGTAGTGTTCTATGTTTTGTATTTCTATGTTCTATTTTCTAGTCATTTTATTTCTATGTTTAGTTTATTGTTTTGACCTTCAATTGGAGGCAGCTGTTCCTCGTTGCCTCCAATTGAAGGTCCTATTTAGTAGGGGTGTTTTTCTATGGGTTTTGTGGGTAATTGTTTCTTGTTTAGCTGTGTGCCTGACAGGACTGTTTTCATCGTTCTTTTTGTTCAGTGTTCATTTATTTAATAAAGAAGAAAATGAGCATTCACATCCCCGCTGCATTTTGGTCCAATCACTACGACGCTCGTGACAGAACTACCCACCAACAACGGACCAAGCAGTGGAGGAAGGAGCAGCACCAGGAGAGGAGCTATCTGGAATCGTGGACATGGGAGGAAATTCTGGACGGGGCTGGACCATGGCACCAGGCTGGGGAATACGTTCGCCCTAAGGAGGAGCTGGAGGCAGCCAAGGTGGAGCGGCGCTGTTATGAGGCATTATACGCACCGATTGGACAGTGTGAGAGGCAGCCCACAAATTTCTTTGGGGGGGGCACACGGGGAGTGTGGCTAGGTCAGGCAAGAGCCATAAGCCAACTCCTCGTGCTTTTTATGGGGAGCAGCGGATCATGAGAGCGCCGGTCTATGCGGAGGTGTGCACAATCTCGCCCATGCGCACGCACAGTCCGGTGCGAGCGATCCCAGCCCCTCGCAAGTGCCGTGCTAGAGTGGGCGTGCAGCCTGGTAGGAGTATGCCTGCGCAGTGCATCTGGCCACCGGTGCGTCTCCTGGTCCCAGGCTACCCTGCGCCTGCTCTACGCACGGCAGCCATCAGCCTCTGCACAGCCCTGTTCGCCCTGTGCCAGCACTCCGCCCGTGCAGGGCTACTGTGACTACACAGCCAGGACGGGTGGTGCAGGCTGTGCTCTCCAGACCTCCAGTGCTGGTTCATGGCTCGGTGTATCCAGTTCCCGCTCCTCGCACTAGCCTCAAGGTGCGTGTCCCTAGTCTGGCGTCTCCAAAGCCAGCACCACGCACTAGGCCTCCAGTGCGTCAGCCCAGTCCAGTACGTCCTGTTCGTGCTCCTCGCACTAGCCTTGGGGTGCGTGTCCCCAGTCTGGTACCTCCAGTACCAGCCCCACGCACCAGGCCTCCAGTGTGTCAGCCCAGTCCAGTACGTCCTGCTCCTGCTCCTTGCACTAGCCCTGTGGTGCGTGTAAATAGTCTGGCGTCTCCAAAGCCAGCCCCACGCATCAGGCTTTCAGTGCGCAGTCCCCGTCCAGAGCTTCCGACGACAGTACCCCGTCCAGAGCGTCCGGCGACAGTACCCCGTCCAGAGCTTCCGGCGACAGTACCCCGTCCAGAGCTTCCGGCGACAGTTCCCCGTCCAGAGCTTCCGGGGACAGTTCCCCGTCCAGAGCTTCCGGCGACAGTTCCCCGTCCAGTGCTTCCGGCGACGTCCTACAGTCCGGAACCGACAGAGACGTACTACAGTCCAGAACCGACAGAGACGGCCTACAGTCCGGAACCGACAGAGACGGCCTCCAGTCCGGCGCTCCCAGAGTCGCCCTCCAGTCCGGAGCTCCCAGAGTCGCCCTCCAGTCCGGAGCTCCCAGAGTCACCCTCCAGTCCGGAGCTCCCAGAGTCGCCCTTCAGTCCGAGGTCTCCAGCGACGCGCATCAGCCCGAGGTCTCCAGCAACGCACCTCAGCCCGAGGTCTTCAGCGATGCGCCTTAGTCCAGAGACTTCGGGAGGGGTAAAATATAATAAGCAGTTAGCGGGGGTGGACAGGTTAGGTTGGGGAGTAAGGCCAGAGCCTGAGCCACCTCTGTAGTAGGAGGTTGGGGAGGGGGGGGGGGTGTAGCACAAGAACTGTCGGTGACGGAGGCCACCCTCCCTTCCCTCCCTTTAGCTTGGGTTTAATTTTGTGTTTTTTATGTTTAGGTGCATCCGGGGTCTGCACCTTTGGGGGGGGGGGGTACTGTCACGTCCTGACCAGTATAAGGGGTTATTTGTTATTGTAGTTTGGTCAGAATGTGGCAGGGGTGTGTTTGTTTTGTGTTGTCGGGGGGTTTGGGTAGTGTTCTATGTTTTGTATTTCTATGTTCTATTTTCTAGTCATTCTATTTCTATGTTTAGTTTATTGTTTTGACCTTCAATTGGAGGCAGATGTTCCTCGTTGCCTCTAATTGAAGGTCCTATTTAGTAGGGGTGTTTTTCTATGGGTTTTGTGGGTAGTTGTTTCTTGTTTAGCTGTGTGCCTGACAGGACTGTTTTCGTCGTTCTTTTTGTTTAGTGTTCATTTATTTAATAAAGAAGAAAATGAGCATTCACATCCCCGCTGCATTTTGGTCCAATCACTACGACGCCTGTGACAGACAGGTCCTGGTGTAAGTTGAGTTTGGCGTTTCCCACTGTAATGGTTTTGATTTTAGCCACCTGTAGGACTCGTTCCTTGTCGGTGAATCTCAGGAAACGTGTGGTGATTGGGCGCGGTGGTTGTCTGGCTGCTGGTGGGCGCCTCAGTGCTCGGTGAGTTCTATGGGCCTGTCAGTGGACAGGTGGAGCCACTTGGGAAGTTTGTCTTGCAGGTAGCGGATCAGTGGCATGTTTCCCTCTTCTTTTTCGGACAGATTTAATATAACACATTTATTCCTTCACTCCCCATTTTCCAGGTCCTCTGTTTTCTCTTCCAGATGCTCTATATTCTTTCAGCAGATGCTGTTGTTTCCATGGCCTCTGCCAGTGAGTTTTCCATGGATAGGATTCGCCCCTCTGCCTCAACCAGGTGCCCCACGTTGATGGTTATCTTGTTGTTGATGTCAGGCAAAGTATTTTCCAGGGTTGTCACCTTGCCCCCTATCGCACTGAGCTGAGTTAAATCTAATTTGATGTTGAGTTCTGCTTCAACAGAGTGCGAGGTTGGCAGTTGTTGGGCCTCGCGAGGGGATGGGTCCTCTTGCTCCTGGCCAATGGTGCTAGCTTTTTCTGAAGCTAGCTGTTTCTTGGAGACTTTTTCCGTGGCTATTGCTCGAGTCCGGCTAAAAATGTCACCTGTAATTTCGCCTTTTTGTAGCCGCCATGACTTTTTGACTAAATCTAATGGAGTTTTATCATGAAGTCGAGGTAAGACTAAGATTTGGAAACTATACAGCTTTTTAAACTTGCATCAGCACTTCCTACAGGCTATTGGTGAGAATGAGAATTGCTGTGACGGAAAGAGTATGGCTTGATTAAGATACAGTACAAAAGAGGAACGACAACCCCTTGCCTAAGAAAGCTCCAATTATGGAACAATTTCATCCGAAATATAAACCCAGATTGGATTTCATGCGAATTTTCTCATTTCTCAGGGACGGTCGACGGGAAGGGGGGATATGAGAGAGAGAGGACTCCAGTAACACTCTTTGTGCCAAAAGCCTATCAGCGGCCTGGCCTCCCCTTTGTGTTCTCGTAAACACAGAGTGAGGGAGCGAGCGGCCAAAGCCCTGCCTTGTCAGCTGTCTAATCTCTTGGCGCGCCCAAGCGTGATATCCCCTTCTCAGGGCGCTCTGACATACTGTCAGCCCTCTTTCCTCTCTCCTCTCCGCTAACTATACAGCAGAACAGCACAGAAGCTGCTTGGCAATGACTAAGAAATCTGTACAATTAAATTCACCCCCTCAAGCCGACATCCAACTCCCCCAAAAGATTCTACCTGTCCTCTCCATCGCCTCCACTGAGGACCCTCCTGAGAACCTGGGTTTATTCCCATGACGACCAGGATTTGGCTGTCCGTTCTTGTCCCTTGTGCGCCACAATGCCGGGGGTCCTCTGCCAGCCAATGACGCACGGTTCCACATCATTCCACACCCCATGATGCCTAGCTGCAAAGCCCAGACTGGGGATGAGGGCTCTTTGGCAGCAAGGCAAGCAGCCAAGCAGTGTATTAACCCACCTCTCATTCTCTCTGTCACTCTGTCTTTGTCTTTGTCTTTGTCTTTCTCCCCGTCATCCCCAGAGAGGCCCAGCAGCCAAAGAAGCCCTTCCTCTTTCATGCACAGTTAGCCTGGCTGGGGCTCCAACACTGACTCCAGCCTGTGTGACCATGTGCGACACCGTTAACCCCCCTAGCCCCACAGAGACCAACCTAGCCTCTAGAGCTCTTCAGTGGGGAATTGATAGAGAAAATGTGCCCTGAAATTCCAAGCATTTGATGTACAGTGTTGTTGTATTGTTAGAACAGGCAGCTTATCCTTTTCAATTCAGATTCCATTTTTAAATTGGAGCCAGAAAAAAACAACAACAAAAAAAACCAATATACTTGTAATGTACTTTTTTATGGAGAACTGTTTTACATGTAAAATCCTCCCCAAATGATCAAGCTTTAAAGAGGCAAACAAGAATGCCAGATTTACAATAGTACTCTATGGTCCATTGACAGCAGGCCTTGTAACATATTGAGTCATGCTCGATCACCTTTCAAAGAGCAATATTGTACCAAGACAATGACGGCTGTGCGGCACAAATCTCTTCCTTCATGCTTCACAAACTTTCAAATTGGATTGTTTCAAATCCAAAAATGTTATGCCCCGAAAAGCCATCTTTTAGGGATGTTTTAATAAAAATGGGTTTTGAGAAATAAGACAGTTGTTATTCTAATGTGATTACAAACCTCATTTTGACCAAGGTTTTTCCCTGTGTTTTTGCTGGAATGGGTCATATTTACATGATAAAGACTTATAATTCATCATGAAAATCTACTTATACCTAGACAGACACCCCCATAAGGTATTTATTAGTTAGAATCTAATACACCGACAGTGTGTTTATGCCGAGGCGAATTCGGCAGATTGACTATCCAAGGCCCTGATACGGCAATCGTCCCATTAATACCAAATGCTGCATATTTAATAATGTGACATTACTGCACCTATTTCCCAAAAGCACTTCAGTCAATGGAGTTTCCTGACAGAGAGAGCGAGAGCGAACGAGAGCGTGAGAGAGAGAGAGAGAGACGAGAGAGAGAGATGAGAGAGAGAGAGACGAGAGAGGAGAGAGAGGAGAGAGAGACGAGAGAGACGAGAGAGACGAGAGAGAGACGAGAAAGGAGAGAGAGACGAGAGAGACGAGAGAGGAGAGAGAGACGAGAGAGACGAGAGAGAGACGAGAGAGACGAGAGAGAGGAGAGAGACGAGAGAGATGAGAGACGAGAGAGAGACGAGACAGACGAGAGAGAGAGAGAGAGAGACGAACGGAGAGACACAGATGGACGGAGAGACACAGACGGACGGAGAGACGGACGGAGAGACGGACGGAGAGGCGGACGGAGAGGCGAACGGAGAGACAGACGAGAGAGAGACAGACGGACGGAGAGACAGACAGAGAGACAGACGAGAGAGAGAGACAGACGAGAGAGACAGACGAGAGAGACAGACGAGAGAGAGAGAGACAGACGAGAGAGACAGACGAGAGAGACAGACGAGAGAGACAGACGAGAGAGACAGACGAGAGAGACAGATGAGAGAGACAGACGGAGAGACAGACGAGAGAGACAGACGAGAGAGACAGACGGACGGAGAGACGGAGAGAGGGACGGACGGAGAGACGGACGGACGGAAAGACGGACGGACGGAGAGACAGACGGGAGAGACAGACGGACGGAGAGACAGACGAGAGAGACAGATGAGAGAGACAGACGAGAGAGACGGACGGACGGAGAGACAGACGAGAGAGATGGACGGACGGAGAGACAGTTGAGAGAGACGGACGGATGGAGAGACAGACGAGAGAGATGGACGGAGAGACAGACGAGAGAGACAGACGAGAGAGACGGATGGACGGAGAGACGGACGGGAGAGACGGACGGACGAAGAGACGGACGGACGGGAGAGACGGACGGATGGAGAGACGGACGGACGGGAGAGACGGACGGACGGAGAAACGGACGGACGGACGGAGAGACAGACGGATGGGAGAGATGGACGGACGGAGAGGCAGACAAGAGAGACAGACGGAGAGACAGACGAGAGAGACAGACGGACGGAGAGACAGACGGATAGAGAGACAGACGGACGGAGAGACAGACGAGAGAGACAGACGGACAGAGAGACAGACGAGAGAGACAGACGGACAGAGAGACAGACGAGAGAGACAGTCGAGAGAGACAGACGGACAGAGAGACAGACGAGAGAGACAGACGGACGGAGAGACAGACGGACAGAGAGACAGACGGACGGAGAGACAGACGAGAGAGACAGACGGATGGAGAGACAGACGGATGGAGAGACAGATGGACGGGAGAGACAGACGGACAGGAGAGAAAGACGGACGGAGAGACAGACGAGAGAGACAGACGGACGGAGAGACAGACAAGAGAGACAGACGGACAGAGAGACAGACAAGAGAGACAGACGGACGGAGAGACAGACGGACGGAGAGACAGACGGACGGAGAGACAGACGAGAGAGACAGACGGACGGAGAGACAGACGGACGGAGAGACAGACGAGAGAGACAGACGGACGGAGAGACATATGGACGGAGAGACAGACGAGAGAGACAGACGGACGGAGAGACAGACGAGAGAGACAGACAGACAGAGAGACAGACGAGAGAGACACACGGACGGAGAGACAGACGAGAGAGACAGACGGACGGAGAGACAGACGGACGGAGAGACAGACGAGAGAGACAGAAGGACGGAGAGACAGACGAGAGAGACAGACGGATGGAGAGACAGACGAGAGAGACAGGCGGACGGAGAGACAGACGGGAAAGACAGACGGATGGAGAGACAGACGGACGGAGAGACAGACGGACGGAGAGACAGACGAGAGAGACAGATGGATGGAGAGACAGACGAGAGAGACAGACGAGAGAGACAGACGGACGGAGAGACATACGGACGGAGAGACAGACGAGAGAGACAGACGGACGGAGAGACAGACGGCGAGAGAGACGAGAGAGACAGATGGAGAGAGACAGAGAGAGAGTGCAAGCCCTCTGAACATTCCTGATCCCCTCATTTATAATAAATCCCACATGGAAGAAATGCCAGGGAACTAAAAGGACAGCCACCAGCAACACAGAGGGATCCGACCCTGGTGACCCTCTCAGTGTAGAGGAGAGCTATAGTATCACACCTTTAATTATTTCATACTGGAACTAGAAGGCCCTTTAAACCCTACAGGAAGATGGAACGTCATAGAATGGAAGGAATGTATGACCTTGGTTACAGGACAGTAAAACGAAGCTTCAAGAACGCCATAGAATGGTCAAAGTAACCTATGTCTGACCAATCATTAAAAAATCATTCAGTACTGATACCATTTATAGATGTATTACTAATTACGGGCCATAATGACATTCACATGAGCAGCATACAGTGTATGCGGATTTATCAGATAAAAAGTATGATTTATGAACCATGCTCTCCTCATATTTATTCATATGTTTTATGCTAGCCCGCTTTTAATCAGGCAGACAAGCATCGCTGTGTCAAAATGTGTGCCAAGAGCCAAAGAGAACATTACGAGACCGATCCACAGAAGTGGCGGCGGTGAGGATGAGAAAAAAAAATGTAAAAAATCTGTATTCAAAATGCAAAATGAATTTGACTGGACCGAGAACTTTTCATCAAATGGGAAAATAAATGGGATATGAAAGATGACCTGACTTAAAAACCGATATCCCACAATGCCATCTGTCAGACAGAGCGGGGGGAATAATGACGACTGGCTAATGAAAGTTGAGCCTTGGTTCAGAAGAGGTTTAAATCATCTCGGAAAGGCACTCTGAGATGGCAAGATGGCCGCCATGCTGACTCAGCACTTCTAGCTTCCCTCCATCCTGCCCACTGATTGGTCTTGTACTACTTAGGCAACATTCACAGTTTGGGAAACCATTGATCCAATCAGAGTCCATGTCAAACATGAGAGGCCAGTGAAATACAGGTAATGAGATAAACCAGGCAATATAGTGATTATTGTGCAGAAAACACTCCCATTCCCAATCCATTATGACCTAGTATAGTCACAGTGAAAGAGAGGTGTGTGTAGGCAGGGAAACAGGGAGGCTTGGGCCTCCATCTGTAACCCACTATGTATTTCATTTCAAAGCAATGTATGTAAAGTTAATGGCTTCTTAAATAAACTGTCAATCTGGCAGCAGCCCCTGTGTGTTTGGCCCGCCGAGCACACGCATCTTTTTTGTTGTTTTCCCACCATGAAAGATATTACCCTGGACAAATGACAGTCTCTCTCTCTCTCTCTCTCTCTCTTTTTTTCCACCTCCTCCACCTGTCACCTCCACCGTCAAACAGAGGATCTAAAAATGTATCCCTTTCATCCAGACGATTTTCATTTCAATCTACTTCATACGCCATCTCAGAGAGAAGGAGGGCAAGGTCATTTGCGGCAGGAAATTCTCATAGGCTGCGATGAGGCTGCGTGATGAAAAATCCCAAGGTGCAAGGTGACTAACGTTAGAGGGGACTTTATAAGTTACCATCCCATTCAGATCTACTTTGCTGTTAAGCTGTCAAGCTGAATCATGGCGGGATGTTTTCCTGGGCCAAAAGTGGAATTAGCTATATTGAATATCCACGGTTGAATATCAAACAGCTTTTACAGTTATTTTTCTTCTCTCCTACCGACTACAACCCAAAATGACGAAAAATGTAGAAACGGGGCAAACAAGGAATTCATTTCACCTATCCCTTACTGATATGAACAATATATCTAGGTTACGGCAGGTACCCAAAACTAGACATCCAAACAGCGTGCTGCATATCGCAATGGTGGTCTTCTAAAATGATCTTTTGTTCTGAATTTCAAATAGCTGAAAGGTTTCACCACTCCCACTACTCCAACAATACCTTGGCATTCCATTTACCCCATCAATGCCGGGAATATTCCTGGATCCTGGGGGTCGAATCCCCACCGGTGGTGTAACTAAAAGCGCTCCCATTGCTAAATATTCACTGCAGCCTTCTCTTTCAGTCACCGTAGTATTGTTGAAGTGTGTAAATTCCGTATTGGTGTTCCGTAGAGCGGCTTTAATGGTGCATGACGAGATGGTGGACACACAGCAACTACATAAAGCAGCTAACAACATGCCTGTTACATGCAGGTACACCCAGAGGTGGGTCTGACAGCTGGAATAGGACCAGGTTAACATCTATGTCTGTATGCGTCTGGGTAGGCTATACTGTGAGGATAGGAGACAGGCTTTATGCTGGTTGAATACATAGGCAGGAACCCTCCTCTCATTGGCTGATCTGATCTTGTGTTTTTACTTCCCCCACCCAACATTTCCTCCAATTGAAAGTTGAAAACTCTATGTCCTTGAGAGTAACCCGCCACATATGTAATCTCACATAGGATTCACTTTTAATTGACAAAAGCACCATCAAAGGTAACTTTACTGCACAGACTAACCGTAAATCATGTTTTAATTAGGAAGGGATATAAGGCTTCCTTTCTTACCTCACTCGTACTAGACTTCCCCCATGGACTGGAATTCAAATTCTACAGTAGCGTTACTCCAAATAGCTTAACTTGATGCTAATTGGAAACAATGTTAGCCAAGAGGAGGTTACAACATAGATATACACCCCAAAGGAGAAGTCATGCTATTGTGAAAATGCAAAATGTGAAGTGCTGCACATCTATAAAACTGAACTTGAAACAGTGGTAGCATTTATTACGTTATAGGTAGGCCAATAGCATGGGCTGTGTGTCCTGTGGTGTTCACATGCATTACCATCCTTTAGTCTGCATTAAGACAAATAATCAATCAACAACTTTGTCTTCATTAAGACTAGCGGTCAATTAACAAATAAACAAAACCAATCTGGCCTTGTCAATGGCAACAGATGACCATGGATCAGAACCAATGACTACAAGCAGCATGTTAATAAAATAACAATAGCATAAAACGACTACAATTTACTGTGCTGAAAGACAGCTAAGAAATGATTAAGAGGACATGAAGGCCTTAGAAGCCCAAAATATTCATTAGTTATTCAACCTCAACATAACTGTCATCTGAAGACTGACAGATTCAGACATGAGAAGTGGTGGAAAAAGTACCCAACAATCATACTTGACTCAAGTAAAAGTATAAGTCACCCAGTAAAATTATACTTGAGTAAAAGTATAAAAGTATTTGGTTTAAAATAGACTTAAGTATGAAAAGTAAAAGTATAAATCATTTCAAATTCCTTATATTAAGCAAACCAGATGGCACCATTTTCTTGTTTTTTTAATTTACGGAAAGCCACGTTGAAACTCCAACATTCAGACACCATTTACAAACGAAGCATGTGTGTTCAGTGACTCCGCCAGATCAGATGCAGTAGGGAAGACCAGGTGTGTGAATTTGACTATTTTCCTGTCCTGCTATGCATTCAAAATGTAACAAGATCTTTTGGGTGTTATGGAAAATGTATGGAGTAAAAAGTACAATAATTTCTTAAGGAATGTAGTGAAGTAAAAGTAAAAGTAGTCAAAAATATAAATAGTAAAGTAAAATACAGATATCCCCCAAAAATACTTAAGTAGTACTTTAAAGCATTTGTACTTACTGTAAGTACTTTACACCTTTTCTTATGAGTGCCTTGTCATTCAAGTATACTGTATACCTAGGCAGTTGGAGGGGAAGAGGCTATTCAGTGACCAGCAATGAAAGCACATATTTCTTCTTATCTATCCTTTTTCATGGTATCAAATGAAATGATTGAGAAGGAGGAAACACCCCAGGAGCCACACGCACACTAATTAATAAACAGCTCTCGCTTCCTCCGCTGTCTCTGTCCCATTACTGGACTCAAACCAGCGGTCCTCTGATCGCAAACACACGTGACCGCCCTCCTTGACAACTGTGGAGTGAGCTTACGGCATGTTCTTACCTCACTCCCCTTAAACTCACTCCACAGCGACCCCAGCCGTTGAGCTGAGCCCGACTGCGGATCCGCGTCACTAAGAACTATTAACAGCTCACAAACTTTCGACAGATAATAGTTCAAGCCAAAACCATGACAAACTATGTCATTTGACATGGTAGGAGGGTCGCTGCAGCATTTGGTAGTTATCCAGCTGAAATGCCAGCCATGATGGCCACAGTTACTTGATTAAGGGGCACCCCTCAAGGCAATCACAGTGCTGTGGGCACCTGTACTGTAGGAGCAAATGGGGCAGACCTGGGGCCACAGGCAACTCTAAAGATGTGCCTTGAGTTTCAACAGCTAACATGACAGAGGAGGTAAAGGTGGACCAATAAGAGGTGTATTGGGTGGCAGGTAGCCTAGCGGTTACGAGCGTTGGGCCAGTAACTGAAAGGTTTGCTGGTTAGAATCCTGAGCTAACTAGAGGAAAAACGTGCCTATCTGCTCGTGAGCAGAGCACTTAACCCTAATTGCTCTGAATAAGAGTGTCTGCTAAATGACTAAAATGGGTAGTACCTAAAGAGGATACTAGATAATCTAAGCTTTTAGCAACAATTAGACTAGGAGGAATTCAGCTCAGTTCAGGTTTATATTTGGCAGATTTTTATAAAGTGGAAAACAATTCAAAATGATGGTAAAAAAAGAGTACCTTTATTTACCTCTGCAGCAGCCAACAAGCTAACCCCTCAACTCTCCCTTGCAAATGTAGTGTGGTATCAGGGTGGGCATTTGGACCAAACAGCAAGTCTGGACTTATTTCCATCTGTATCTGGAGACAAACAGCCAATGAGCAGAAACATAAAGCACAAGTGTGTCTGAAAGTACACAGTTGAGGTCACACAGACTATATCTTCTAAGCTGCTGTCACACACACACGTACGCGGGCACACACACACACACACACACACACACACACACACACACACACACACACACACACACACACACACACACACACACACACACACACACACACACACACACACACACACGCTAATGTTAATGAAAAGCGTCTCTAGTTAGCCCTTCATCTCCCTTCCACTTCCTCAACACAGGATCACAGAGTGTTGGTCGGTCACAGTGTGTTGGGGGCAGGACATTCGCCAGAGAGCCCTTTACTGTTGAAAAGCACAAAGATGCTGGTGAGCAGCTTGTCTGATTAGCGCTGATTACACTCTAATTGGAGTTCTCCAAAACAAGATGACCTCTGCTTTGTTTACTGATGGGATTAATCGTGGTCTGGCAGAATAAAAAATCCCAGCTGAATTAATTCCTAATTATTTTGAGAGAGGCTGCAAAGGGGCTCCTGCCTGCCTCATGTTCAGAATGCAAACTGTGCAGAGAGGTACTTTTTGCCCTCCAATGCCTGGCACCAATCAAGTTCACGTTGACTCAATTAACTTACAACAGTTAACTCAACCTCTTGCACTGACTCTATGCACACACTGGACTTACATTGACACCCCAACACACACACACATACACACACTCTTGTTCGTCCATCATAGGCTGATGATGACCATGATACAATTCATTGGGATGAGTCTGGGGCACGGTTAGCGCGCAGATGGCTGACGAGACCAATCCCGGTCACACTGGACATGATATCTTGGTAGCAGTCTCCTGAGGTTGAAACCGCTCTTTCGTTGTTGTCTGTTCACTATGGCATTTTTGGTCCTGCTGATTTCAGAGGCGGTAGCGCCATCCCAGATTCTGCCAGGTGGTATGATCCTGAGCAAGGCTTTCCAATGACCTTGGATTGATGTTAAAGCTCTTGAGAAAGGCCTTCAGGGTGTCTTTAAAATGTTTCTTTGGCCCACCTTGTGCCAGCTTCCCATTCTTCAGCTCTCCCAAGAAGATATGCTTAGGGAGACAGGTAGCAGGCATCCTGGTCACATGGCCAGCCCATCTGAGCTGTGCTTTCATAAGCAACGTGGGAATGCTTTCAATCTCAGCACGGCCGAGGACTCCAGTGCCTGTGATTCTGTCTTGCCACTCATCCTCAGAAGCTTCCTCAAACACTTCAGGTGAAAGTGATTTAGTTTCCTGGCATGGCGTTGGTAGACTGTCCAGGTTTCGCAGCCATAAGTAAGGATTGGTAATAGACTGCCTGGCAAACCTTCAGTTTTGTTGCCAGTTTGATGTCTGTGCTTTTTCCACACCGAATCTCGCAGACGGCCAAAGGCTGCTCAAGCCTTGGTGATAATGATGTTTGTTTCATTGTCCATACGAACAGCGTGAGGCATTGTGCTGCCAAGGTAGGGGAATTTGTCCACAGCTGACAGTGTCTGACCTTTTACAGAGATGGTTGGGTCCATGTCAGGATTACAGAGAGCGGGTTGGTGCATAACTTCAGTCTTCTTCGTACTGATTGTGAGGCCGAAGTTGTCACAGGCAGATGAAGAATTGTCCATTGAGATCTGCAGGTCAGCAAGCAAACTTGCATACGCCCACACACTCATAACATAGGCACACGTGCATACTGACGCTACTCACACACTTTCACATTCACAACGAGCTGCTGCTACTGTCTATTATCTATCCTTCTGAGTAGTCACTTTACTCCTACCAACAGTACATGTACATACTAGCTACCTCAATTACTTCATAGCCTTGCACATTGACTCATTACTGGTACTCCCTATATATAGCCATACTTTTTTTTACTCTTTATGGTTATTCATTATTCACTGTGTATTTATTCCCCGTGTCACTATTATTATTATTATTATTATTATTTGTACAATTTTTATCTTTAACTCATTGTTGGAAAAGGACCCGTAAGTATGCATTTCACTGTTAGTCTACACCTGTTGTTTATGTAGCATGTGACAAATAGTATATCATTTGATTTAACTTGGCTTTTTCCCTTACTCTTTGGGTAAGCTCGTTTGACTTAATGCTTGATGAAGTACTGTTCATGCTTAAGGAACGGCCATTTTGTGGTTGAACTTCAAGTGCTCACTTCAGTTCAATGCGAACAAGTCCCTAACGAAGCAGACAGAGGCAGAAGAAAGGAGAGAGGGAGAGAAGGAGCGAAAGATAGAAAGAAACCAGATGTTCTGGGATGGATCTGGTGTCCTGGCCATCACGACCAGAGCTTGTTGTCAGAAAATAATTTAGTGTTTGACAGTGGAGATCAAACTCAAGAGACAGTCTGGGCCGACTGTCTGGGCCGACTGTCTGGGGCCTTTCTGGAGCCAATTGGGCTCATTCCTCTGTAAGGGACTGACTCACCTACCACCACTTTCAGAGCAGAACATGTCTGGGTGGTTGAAATGTCCAGGTTTACCAGAATTCTTCTGACATTTGTCATCCTCCCTCAGGCCATCTTGTTGATCCTTGTCCCCGACCAGATGGATTTGTTTGCAAGGTATCAATCCTCCCATCCATCTATCCATCTATTCCCTGGTTGTCTAACCTCTGCTACTGACGTCTACACATGTCAAGACATTCGATTTGAAAAAGCAGTGACAGTGTTTTCTTTTAATGTTAGCTAGTTATGAAAAAGTAATTGGTGTTCTTTTTATAGCCCTTGCCTACTCTCAGAGTGAAAGAATCACTTCAGGGTTTGTCGCGTGTGTTATGGAGAGGTAGTTGGCAATACTAAGGAGATTCAGATGCATGTTCTGTGGCCTTGAGATATTCTTTCTTAACATTGTCAGTGAAATCCCAGTGTCTTTACAGCTGTCAGATAATATATCTTTCTCAATGGGAAGCAGAAATGTGAACCAGCTCCTGTAAAGACATCTCGATAGCAAAACATTTCCCATTAGCATTAACACACACTGACAGCTCCTCAGATGTTAAAATGCAGTCCTCTACCGAAGTGTACCGCAGCAACCAACTTGAATAAACACATTATGGAGTGACTAATGGAACACTCCTCTTGCCAGGTTCTTAATGCAACATTTTCCATTAGGCTAATAACAAAAAACAAATGTTCAATGTGAAATGTAAGGTCCCTCTGACATGGTGAGTGCAGTCCCCTCTTACATGTTTCCTTTCAATTTTAGCCTAACACTATTGAGCAATTCATCTCTAAAGTACCTAATGTCGCCATTTCACGGATGATGATGATGCGCTCAGCTGTTTTTCTCATGTATTACATCGTCATGTCTTGCCATATGACAGGTTTGGTGTCACGGCTGTCTGAAGAATGGGACCAAAGCGCTACGTGTGTATCGTTCCACATTTTATTTAAACTGTGAAACTATGCAAGACATACAAATAAACTAATGAACAAAACAACAAACCGTGACGAAGAGGTGCAACATACACTTACTCAAAATAATCTCCCACAAACGCAGGTGGAAAAAAAAACGACTTATATATAAACCCCAATTAGAAACAACGATAACTAGCTGCCTCTAATTGGAGATCATCACAAAAAACCTCAACATAGAAATACAACAACTAGAACCCCACATAGAAATACATAAACTAGACAAAACCCCAACATAGAAAAAAGAAACTAGAACCAACATAGACATAAATAAACTAAACAAAACCCTCTGTCACGCCCTGACCTACTCTACCATAGAAACATAGAAGCTTTCTATGGTCAGGATGTGACATTTGGTTAATCTCCTACATGCATGTCTTTACTAAAAATGACCAGATTTAGTCCCGAGAATTCACGGTGTGTCAGAAAAGTTCAAACTTAAACTTTAACAAACACATGTTCACACAGCATGGTGTGTGAGAGACTCGTTTCAGATGAAGATACATGATCTCAGTCTTCATGCTGGTTGTGAATCGGGATTTGAGGGGTGATATAATACAGCCACCATAAATAACTCGGCAGTCACATCGTCACATGACATGACTTTGATGAGCCTTCATTATTACTGCCTGCTGTCATTATAACACTATCCAAGATGTATTTGCTTTGAATGGGAGAAGGAGATATAGTTCAAGAAGAAGACTTCCCTCCATGGCTCATAGAGCTCCTAAAGATAAAAAGAATGACTTTTGAAACAAAATTGCTTCAACTCTTCTTGCAAACTGAACCAACCCTTACCAATGGAGCACTGAAAGATTTAAGTGGCCGCCACATATTACGCTTGTAATGATTACAATAGGTTCTCTCTCAGTTCATACCTTTTATCTGTTGCTATTTCCCTAGATGACAAGATAGAGCGGGGCCTTGAGAGACCCTAGAGCGCACTTCAATCTTTGAAATCCAGTCTTTCCAGGGAGGAAAAAGGCTCAAGTTAAGAGCACAAATTGACAATGGTTCCGCTGATCAAAAGACAGCACATGTAAAGAGTGTTGACAATAATTGAGCTTAAAAGCATTAATGGCACTTGTACTCCGCGCTCTATAATCAAAAGGATATAATTGAGGATACTGCGGTTGATCAGAGAGGCCTTGGATGATTCGGACATTTGAACACAGACCTCATTTATCAACATGGGCATTGGATCTTTTTTTTTTACAAGGCAGTCATAGCGACAGTTTCCCGGATCAGGATTAAGCCAAGTCCTGGACTAAAAGGTACGTACAATGGAGAATCTTCAGTCTGGGTAAAGGAACTCAACCCTGAGAGCTTCCTCCTTCTTGATCTACCCACATCACAACCGTAACTTTTAAACGTTGAAATGATGCTTCAAATCCAGCACTGTCCCCTTTAAGCATGTGAAACACAGTACTGTCTTCCCGCTCCTCAAACGACCCTGAGATTTGACCACTAAATTTCACCAGTCTCTCCCTGACAGATCCACGCTCACAAGCCGAATACAAATGATATAATTGCCGATGTAAAAGTCTCATCTATCATACCGTTCCTTCCAAATACACACCATGCTTAACCCGAGGTAAGGGTTAGCCTCTCCGCTATCATTTAAAGCAATGGGAAAATATGGCCTGCTAACAGATAAATCAGAATGCACTTATGCTACTTTCTACTTCTCTCCTTTTCTCTCTTTGTGCATTCTCTCTCTCTCTCTCTCTCTCTCTCTCTCTCTCTCTCTCTCTCCCTCTCTCTCTCTCTCTCTCTCTCTCTCTCCCTCTCTCTCTCCCTCTCTCTCTCTGGGCCTCACAGACCACATTGATTAGTCGAGAGATTTGTGTTTTCATTACCTTTCATATCCACGAGGTCTCCGGTCCTGGACCGCCGTTAATTTAGAGTTACTAATGGATAGGAATAAATACATCCCAGTGGCTCCTTCTCCCCTTGTAAAAACCCTCCGTTTCTCAACGAGACCACGTCCTAAATGGCCCCCCTACTCTCCATGTAGTGCACTAGTATTGACCAGGGCTCACAGGGGAATACGGTGCCATTTGATACGCACCCAGTGAGCGCGCTATGGTCCTCAGTCACTGTGATGCTCTGGGTGCTAGCTATCTTTAAAAACACACCCATGTGTCACAGCCCGTAATCAAAAGGGCCGTTGACTGTGATGATGAGATGAGCTCATTATCATGAAATATGCCCCTTTAATTCAGTCCCAGTGGACTCAATAGATGTGTCTTGTAATGGTGTTTTATCGGGAAAGAAATGGTAGCAGGACTCTATATATGCACACGAGAAATGCACATGTGCATGTACACGCATGCACCACACACATACACACACACGCGCATAGAGAGAATGTGAGAGGATGTCAAAGGTCGCTAGCCCAGCAAGACCTCTCTTACACACGTCAGTGGTAGAATCCTGCTGAGTCCATCACGTTGAGGCCTAACGTTCAATAGAATGAAACAGCCAACAACGCTACCAGTACCTCCCTCTCTCACCTATCCACACAACACGTCCTTCACAATACTCGTTATGAGACATACTGTTTGACTCTCCTAGTCTGAATGAGAAGCTCCATGGTGTCTGTCTGTCAGTACATGGATATACAGGCTTCACACTGCTAAAAATCATTACCAGGCAGGCTCTGTTTCCTCCCAGTGGTCTAATTCTGTTCAGGCTGTATCACGTCCATAACAACTAGCCTACTTACTGGGCTGATTACTATTCCGTTAATACACAGATCAAGGGATACATCAGATCATTCAGGTGAAAGGAGTACATAATCTCTGGTAGTTTAATATTTCAATGCATTAATCTCCATCTCAATCAATATTGCTAGAATTAATCTGAGCTGAATGAGTTCAGTTGTAGCTATAGGTTACATGGCATTTGTGGAGACCTACAATTCAATCACTATCTCACGGCCTGGGATGCAGTCTGCAACCTGCTTCCACCACTCTGAGGGCACAGAGGGCACAGAGGGCACAGAACTAACTACGAACGCCACGCCAGGCTGCTACTGTACCTTTCAACCTACTATGATCTCACACCTCAATGTGTACCACTGAATTTGGTCAGCTGACAATCCAAGCCGGTGTCTAAATGTCTTTGGTTATCTCAGGCCGAATTACAAAAGCACAGGGATTACTTGGAAATGAATGACTGAAAGTACAGTTGAAGTCGGAAGTTTACATACACTTAGGTTGGAGTCATTAAAACTCGTTTTTCAACACACTCCACGGATTTCTTGTTAAAGAACTGTAGTTTGGGCAAGTCGGTTAGGACATCTACTTTGTGCATGACACAAGTCATTTTTCCAACAATTGTTTACAGACAGATTATTTCACTTATAATTCACTTTATCACAATTCCAGTGGTTCAGAAGTTTACATACACTAAGTTGACTGTACCTTTAAACAGCTTGGAAAATTCCAGAAAATGATGGCTTCAGAAGCTTCTGATAGGCTAATTGACATCATTTGAGTCAATTGGAGGTATACCTGTGGATGTATTTCAAGGCCTACCTTCAAACTCACTGCCTCTTTGCCTGACAACATGGGAAAATCAAAAGAAATTAGCCAAGACCCTAGAAAACAATTGTAGACCTCCACAAGTCTGGTTCATCCCTGGGAGCAATTTCCAAACGCCTGAAGGTAACACGTTTATCTGTACAAACAATAGTACGTAAGTATAAACACCATGGAACCACGCAGCCGTCATACCGCTCAGGAAGGAGACGCGTTCTGTCTCCTAGAGATGAATGTACTTTGGTGCTAAAAGTGCAAATCAATCCCAGAACAACAGCAAAGGACCTTGTGAAGATGGTGGAGGAAACAGGTACAAAGGTATCTATATCCACAGTAAAACGAGTCCTATGTCGACATAACCTGAAAGGCCGCTCAGCAAGGAAGAAGCCACTGCTCCAAAACCGCCATAAAAAAGCCAGACTACGGTTTGCAACTGCACATGGGGACAAAGATCGAACTTTTTGTAGAAATGTCCTCTGGTCTGATGAAACAAATATTGAACTGATTGGCCATAATGACCATCGTAATGTTTGGAGGAAAAATTGGGACGCATGCAAGCCAAAGAACACCATCCCAACCGTGAAGCACAGGGGTGGCAGCATCGTGTTGTGCTGGTGCTTTGCTGCTTTGCTGCATTTCACAAAATAGATGGCATCATGAGGTAGGAAAATTGTGTGGATATATTGAAGCAACATCTCAAGACATCAGTCAGGAAGTTAAAGCTTGGTTGCAAATGGGTCTTCCAAATGGACAATGACCCCAAGCATACTTCCAAATTTATGGCTTAGGACAACAAAGTCAAGGTATTGGAATGGCCATCACAAAGCCCTGACCTCAATCCCATAGAAAATACGTGGGCAGAACTGTAAAAGTGTGTGCGAGCAAGGAGACCTACAAACCTGACTCTGTTACACCAGCTCTGTCAGGAGGAATGGGCAAAAATTCACCCAATTTATTGTCGGAAGCTTGTGGAAGGCTACCCGAAACGTTTGACCCAAGTTAAACAATTTAAAGGCAATGCTACCAAATACTAATTGAGTGTATGTAATCTTCTGACCCACTGGGAATGTGATGAAAGAAATAAAAGCTGAAATAAATAATTCTCTCTACTATTATTCTGACATTTCACATTCTTAAAATAAAGTGATGATCCTAACTGACCTAAGACAGGGCATTTTTACTAGGATTAAATGTCAGGAATTGTGAAAAACTGAGTTTAAATGTATTTGGCTAAGGTGTATGTAAAATTCCGACTTCAACTGTATGTTTATTGGATAAAAGCTGGAGTGTGTCACATTGAAACTGGAATGTGAATGAAGGCAGTATTTGTGTCAGTATTTGTATGGGCTTGGAAGGTAGCTAGCTAATGTCAGTCTGTCACTGTCCTCTGGTGAACACCATCATGCACGGCAACTACCTTTAGAATGAGAACACGGGCTTGTCAGAGATACACTTTATTTTTTATGTATGTCTTGATACTTTTACCCCTTTTTCTCCCCAATTGGTAGTTACAGTCTTGTCCCTTTGCTACAACTCCTTTACGAACTCAGGAGAGGCAAAGGTCGAGAGCCATGCGTCCTCCGAAACACGACCTGCCAAGCCCTACTACTCGCTTAACCCGGAAGCCAGCCGCACCAATGTGTCGGAGGAAATACCATCCAACTGGCGACCAGGGTCAGCTTGCAGGCACACTGCCCGCCACAAGGGGTCGCTAGAGCATGATAGGACAAGGAAATCCCTGCCGACCAAACCCTCCCCTAACCCAGACGACACAGAGCCAATTGTGCGCCGCCGCATAGATCTCCCAGTCACGTCTGGCTGTGACACAGCCTGGGATCGAACCCGGGGCTGTAGTGACGCCTCAAGCACTGTGATGCAGTGCCTTAAACCACTGCACCACTCAGGAGGCCCTAGTCAGAGATACACTTTGTTCATGTCGGTCATTTCCTATAATCAAACAAAAGGGAGCAGTGTAAACCCACACGTATGGATAAATAGACAGACACACACGCACGCAGACACACACGCAGAGACACACAGACACACGCACGCATGAACACACACACACAAAAATTCACTCCGTGATAAGAGTCACTGACTAAAAGCCACAAGGGTAGAACATATTTCAAACGTTGCTTGCTACAGTGAGGTAGTGACCGAAACGTCGGACAGGGTCCTGGTACAGGGATCCCAACTCACACCTGTACTATCTCTTCCAGGTGATGAAAACTGCTCCATTTAGGTACAGGCTCTCAGCACAAGATAACAGCGCAAATTAGAGCTTCTAAAATGCGTCCCCACTGGGAGATCCATCACTGGGTTTAGTGGCTGGCGACTAATGCGCACGGTGCGTGTGTATGTAGGTGGCTGGTGCCTGGGTGGGGGAGAGGAGAGGAGAGAGGGATGAGGAGGAGAGGAGAAAGGAGGAGGGGGTCCTCAAGAGGAATATACTGTAGGCCTGCTTCTTTTTCTTTCTCCTTCCTCTCCCCCTCTCCCCCTCTCTCTCCCCTTGTGGTTTTTCTATGCGCCAGAACCCAATTCCACACCCTGAGTGCTGTTGATAAGGGGCAGCATGGTGCCGGCAGACCCAGGAGAGGAGTGTCGTGTGGCGGCAGTATGGCAGAAAATCGAATTCCTCTGAAGACAATGAGGTCCATTTGTACAGTTAAGCTGGATGAAAGAACCATATTTAGACAACCAGTGTTTCTCACACATCCCTCCTGCATTGTCTGCAGAGACAAATAAGGTTTATATAATAGGGAAAATGTGTAAAATTGTTTTTCCCAGTTAATTAACTAGCGTACCATCGTGAGCGCCAATGCTTCTTATTCATCTGACGTGCAGTATGTGTTATCTTTTGTATTGTGATGATTGGCACTTTGTCTAAAACACTGGGTTGGAGGAATTATATTTGATGTAAAGTACAATTGCGCAGAGAAATTATTATACTTCCACAATGAGAGAGGCGTTTTGATAGACCAGGTGAAAATAAATACAAGACAGAAGTGTATCTCGAGTTCAACATAGAACTGTAGGATTCGTTGGCAAATGGTAAATTCGTCCAACACACACAACAAGCACATGATGTCCCACATCAACCAACACAAACCCTCATGTCAAGGACGCAGAGTGTTTTCCTTCTCAGGTCACCACGCGGTCAGGAAAAACTCCATGTCACTACTTTAGGTCCACTATTCATCAGCTGACAGATTAATGACGGCTGAACACGTTTGTTGATTGGTGGTGGATCACCAGCATGGTTTAATTGTGCATCAGGGATATTACTGGCTGCTTTCACGGTTGACGAGAGTGACAAAGACGATGGCAACCCCTCATTTTCCCGTCAATGTGTAAAAGTGTTCCCCACAGAGCATACCTCCGCTGAGTCTGTCCAGCTGAGCATCAAATGGCTGCATCCATCCGTCCTCTCCTCTCCTCAAGTCTCGTCTTCTCTCTTTTCCTCTCCTCTCCTCTCTTCTCCTCTCCTCCTTTCCTCCCTTCATCTCCAGAAAGAGGCATAGGCAGCAGGTAATGGCATGTTTTAACACCCAGTGACCCTCTGTGATTTACACAAACCTTCCCTGACACACTCCACTGCCATCCGTTACCTTTCCCACTCATCCATGCTTTGTGCCTTTCTGACAGCAGCAGCACCGAGCAGCACCCGGAATTGGCATTTGGCACATTCCCCTTTTGAAATGGTGGTAGGTTCACCAGATCAGAAGTTAAGGAGAAAATGGAGGAACCATGATGAGGTCTGTGTTGTGTTATGGCACTCGTATAATAGAAGGATAATAGAAGGAAGAGTCTTTATTTTATTGCCATTGATTGGGGCATTGCACTCTGTTTCTTTGCTGGATTATTACATTAACCGGCGGTTTAATCGCATGAAAAATTCAAAGGAGAGGGGATGGAGTATGTCATAACCCCACTGACAGGCACATCAAAAAGCTGGGCCAGGACTTGGGCCTGCTTGGAGAGAGGGAGGAGAAGGCCTGTCTGGCCGGCTTCCCATTGTGGACTATGAAGTCTGCTGAATGCACTCACTGACAAATTCAATTTTATTTTCCGGGGGGAGCAGCTTTTCAAGAGATGATTTATGTTGTGTTCCTTTCTACAGTGACTGTGATCTGGGCTTTAGGGGGTGCTTGGGTTTCTTTCACACTCTTTTTTTCTATTCTCTGAAACTCTCTGAAATTGCGAGCCATTGTTTTAGCAGGAACAATGAGATGTCTTTAATGTAGCTACTTCTAAGTTTCCACACAAAATGTAACTGTTTAGGGTCTTTATGTCCTTAAAACTTCTACAATTGTGTCTAGAAAAATTATTCAGCGATGACTCCGACTTCGGCTTGCTCTGGGGGTTAATCGACCCCAGGCTAGTCTGGCTCTCTCTCACCCCAGCAAGTGTCCTCTCTTGATGGGCATCGCTCTTCTCAGCGCTGGCCTCTCGGTGGGAGAACCAGCCTCCTGTCTGTCAGAGCCAACCTCTTGGCACTCTCTCCCATCACCTCCCCGTGACTCACACACTAATGAGTAATTTACCACCTCCTGGACTGGAGAAGAGGCCCCGGGCCGTGGGACGAGGTCCCCCAGGTTCATTGAGGGCCCCTGGCCACTGTTCCCCTCGCTGTCCACCTGGCCGCCTGCAATCCTACTGCTCTCATTGGTGACTGAATGAATACTGATGCTTCATACTGATGCTCCGGATCGTTCTTTGTCTGACTATGCCTCTGACTATGCCTCTGCATGTTTGTCACAACCAGAATTATTTGGGTATCCATTAAGAGTTGAACGTGTCTTGTGAATCTTGTGTCTCAATCTTGATAACTGGGCTGTATGACTGACTTGATGGTGGGCTGTATGACCGACACGTGTATTGTGTCTCATAGATATATAAAAAAAAGAGTGATAGACAACTATGGACAGAAGCATGAGACGGAGACAAAACGTATATGAAGCGTGAAGAGAAATTCCCCCAAAAACCAAATAGACCAACATCAGCATGTACGTAGCTAAGAATGCAAAAATCATGAATTCACCACTAAACACCTTCACAGCACAAAAGGCTGCTTCCATAGTGAATAAACAGATCCAACAATAGCCTACACGCCTTTCTTCTACAAAGCGTCCCCGGAGGTGTTTGTTTCCAACGTCATGGCCATGCACAGTCTCAAACGCAGTCTCTACTCCTTGACCCTTGGTTTGGTTTCTCTGGCAGCGTCCCAAATTGCATCATATAGTGCATTTCTTTTGATCAGAGCCTTATGGACCAAGGTCGAAAGTAGTGCCCTTTATAGGGAACAGGATGTCATTTTGGAGGCAACCTATCAATCCCAGTGGCAGTCAGAGAATATCCAAAAGCCCATTCTCCGCTGAGATAATTACCCATGCTGCTCCAGTGCCTTATTTGCATAATCATCACCAGTCATTCACGGAGGCAACACAAATGAATATAATGAGGAAACAGAGAAACAAGGAACATTTCAGAATCCATTGACAGCGTAACATACATCTGGGCATACTGTGTCTTAGGCTTTAGCACGTCTAGTGTAGCGGTGTAGGCCCGCCACAAAGATAGATTGAAATTGTGTGGATGGATGTTCCCGTAGGGAGAATCACAGACGGAATGTAGCTTTTGGTCAACGGGTTCGTGAATGTTCCGGACATGAGTGTGTTACACGTGACTCATACAGATGTAGCTGTGGTGTCTCGTACGTCGCATAAACACGTACTCTCACCTGCAGACTACGGCTTTTGGCCAAACTGCACGACTTTAAACACACGGACGTACGCCTGTATGTTTATTTTCCTGCAGATGTGAAACCTCATGTTTTAATGAAAACCTGAGAGAAACAGACGATCTTCCTGATCTATCTGCCTGTGGCTTACATGACATGAACAGCTCCTTTATAGCTAGTTTATTCACAGTTGGGGATCACTTAACTAAAAACTTCTCGGAACACATCAAAGGGAATGGCACAAGCATTGATCAACAGGCCCTGATCCCATTCCTCCCACGTCAAATCATTCACAATATATACATTGGCTTTGATGTCACCGATGTGTTGGAGGTGTGAAGACCGAACTGATAAACACGGGAAATCAGGATCAGGGGGGAAAAAAGTTGAAAAGGTGTCAAAGTCAAAAGTACATTGCTCCCATTCCAGATAAATGAATCATGAAGACCCCATACCGCCACATAGGCTCAGTAATATTGCAACAACAAAAAAAACAGCCCAGGACCAGGGGGCCCTTCTATCAATAATGGATCCATGCCTTGCCTAGTGTATCATGTAATATGTGTGCAGACAGAGGAATGCGAAAACACACTGAACAGAGCTACTCCACATGTAAGGCTGGAAAAACAAACAGCGAAAAACACATCCAAACCAGATCAAACTACAAGCCACCCTGGATATGAACTGAACACACTGTGTGGTCCTTGTTTTGGAGGTTGGTAAATGCATGTTACACTACATCAAGCTGCATGTCCTTTGACGGGTGACGCAGCATTTATATAAACAACAAGAAAATCAGCCATTCACCCGTTCCCCCTTACTGAGCCTCTGCCATGTAATGTAGTTTGTGTACATTGAGTAGACTAACCTCATCAACCCATCAGTTCAGTCAAGAGCAAACCTGCTGTGGGGACAAGAAGGAAGGAAACTGAGTGCTGTAATATCCCTCAGCTGTCCTAGTTATCATGCTCTCTCTCAGCCCGGCGGTCTCCTCTGTGGCTCTCTCTCTCTCTTACACTTCCTTACCTTCACAAGCCTCCCCTACGAAAGGACCTGTCATCTCACCAATACACCTTCTTCCAACTTTATTTCCTCCCTTCCTTCCTCTCTCTCTCCCTTCCCTTACACTTTCACCGATCCTCCCTCTTCCTCTCTCTCTGTCTTTCTCGCTCCCTCTCCCTATCTCTCTCTCCCCCTCCCTTCCCTTACTCATTCTCCCTTCCTCCCTTTCCTCTCTCTGTCTCTCTGTCTCTCTGTCTCTCTGTCTCTCTCTCTCTCTTTCTCTCTTTCTCTCTCTCTCACCCTCTCACTCTCCTCCTTCTATCTCTCTGCTCTGCTTTTGTTTGGTAAGATTTCACTTGTTTCACCTCGTCTTTGTTCCCTGGAGCCTGTCCTCAGTGACAGTGTCCCCGTCTCCCCCCTGTATCCTGTTGGAGTGATAGGGAGGTCCGAAAGGCACAGCAATCCTTTCTCTTACAACTAGGGAGAGGGAGAGGGAGAAGGAGAGGGAGAGGGAGAGGGAGAGGGAGAGGGAGAGGGAGAGGAAGAGAGAGAGAGAGAGAGAGAGAGAGAGAGAGAGAGAGAGAGAGAGAGAGAGAATAGAGAAAGGGAGAGAGTGCGTCAGCGCTGTGCCTCCTCTTCTCCACAGAGGGGATATCAAACATCCTCAGGCTATATTCCTCAGCCTCAGTTCTCTCACGGTGGAGAAAGAAAAAAAGAAAGCCCCCTCTTTCATGTCCTAAACTTTTGTTGCATTTCAGACAGGTCTTAGGAGTAGGTGCGCTGCTGCTGCTACTGCTTCTGAGAGGGACGAGGAATACAAATGTTAGATGCCTTTGACTGGGGAAACAGGGGATTATTGTGGGGGGGCATTAGGCTGTTTCTTGTGAGGCTGGCTCTTTTGACAAGGACAGCGGAGAAGACACTGAAAGAGGCCTGTGGGTTGAGCTGAATGAACTCCAGAGCCAGTGAAGGTGCTGACACAAGTTCGTCTTTTATGACAGTATAATACTGCCTAGTAAATCTCCCTTTTTTTATACTTTTAACATTGCCAGCGTGGGCCATCCTTTAACAAGCTAACGTAAATTAGCTGTGCAACTGACCACATTATTGAGTTTTTGAAGAAAGGTATTTTATAATCGTACCATCTACAGCGTGCCGATTACACCTTGAAGTACTCTTGGGGTTTTTTACCACACCAGCAGATTGTGCTCGGGGCCATAAAGCGTGTGTGTGTGTGTGTGCTCAGGCAAGGTGCGTGGGGTAGGTTGAGATGCGTAGGCCCTACTTAAGGCATTTTTGGCTGGTCCCAGAGCACAGAGCATTGGAAAAGAGAACATTGCTCTGCCTGCAGTCTCTATATTTATAGAATAAATCAGCTCGGTACACAAAGACGGAATAGTGTTTTAATGTGAAACCCCATACTGTAGTAGTTGAATGACTCACTCACAGTCCCACGGTGCTGACTCACTGCATCAGTCCATTTCCACGTTGGAGCATGTCCATTTCTCTGCTCTTAAAATACACGAGAACCACGAACATGTGTAAGGGGGGAAAGAAAATGTCTTTCATGCGACATTTATCGAACACAACATGCAAATGACATGGTTTATCTTTGTTTTAACCCTGCTATCATACTGTGGAGTGGCTACCTCACACACAGTATATAAATACATACGTACATTAGGTTATTTAGAGTCACACCCAAGGACATTATTTGCAGGGATATTTTCTTTATCATCTGTCACGTTAGCATAATTATGAGGGGGGGAGCATTTCCTTTAATGTGTTTATGAAGGGCAATGGGTTTAATTTACACAGACGAGAACGCTCGCTCGCTGCCTGCTTGCCTTGCCTGCTGCTGGTAAAAGAATAATAATAAATTTGTATTTTTTTTTGGGGGGGGGGGCATTATCAGGGGTATAACAATATAATGAGCAGCCTGGCTGGCTGGCTGGAGCCTTCCAGGTTCCAGGTTGCTCTTTTCTTAACGGGCTTTTCCCAAAACACCCTCCACCTGTGCCGTCTTAAAGAGAGCTTCAGTGAACCTGCTGGAGCCCAAACCCCGGCTTGAAGAACTCATCAACCATCTGAGATGCAGCTATTTGAGCAAGCTCGTCCTGCGCTGTAGCCAAGATTCATGCGGTCTGTAGGCAGGTAGCTAAATGTCAAACTCTGTCACCAAGCTTAAAACGTTTTCCTTAGAAAATAAGACGCCGTCCAGCTTATCTGTTATTCCTCGTACGTTTTCACATCCGCGCTGTGCTGTACTTACTATGAGGTGTGACACGGGGTTTGTTCGCTTGACTGTGACTTTGAGTTAATGATGAATTAGACTGTGGTGTGTCTCCATGAAGCACAGAGATATTTCTATAGAACTGACAGGGGATGCTTCTTGGTTATTTATCATGTCTATAGGCTTGAAGCAAATGCTATAAGACAGGGCGTTGAAGAGAAAGTTTCCATCTAGTTTTTAAACTAGACCTGTTCATTATTAAGTCTAACTACACAGGACTACAGCATCCATCTAGTGAACTAGTGACTGATAAAATAGTTCCTAGTGGGATTTGAACATAGAACATTCTGGTTACAAGTAGTCGTTAACTACAATACATTCACAAGTTCACCACAAATAGTCTGACTGTACATTTAATATGTTTACAGATGTCCATTGCTTAGCTCAGATGAGCAGATCCGTTTTTGTCATGTTCCCAGTAAAACCGTTTATTATGTGAAATTCACTCAATAAATTCTGCTGCCCTTTTAGGCCCTTCTCCCCAGCAAAGGGGAAGTCTAAAATGTCACCATTTGCAGAATATTTGCAGAATTCTTTCATAAACAGGGTCCGAGACAGAGTAAATCATTCAAATGATAAACATAGTACCACCCTGAAAACCGATTTATAGCTTTTAATTTGATATACACTGAGTGTAAAGAATATATATTAGGAACACCTGCTCTTCCCATGAGACAGACTGACCAGATGAATTCAGGTGAAAGCTATGATCCCTTATTGATGTCACCTGTTAAATCCACTTCAATCAGTGTAGATGAAGGGGAGGAGACAGGATAAAGAATGATTTTTAAGCCTTGAGACAATTGAGACATAGATTGTGTGTGTGTGCCATTCAGAGGGTTAAATGTGCAAGACTAAACATTTAAGTGTCTTTGAACGGGGTATGGTAGTAGGTCCCAGGGTTGTGGGTTCGATTCCCATGGAGGGCCAGTACAAAAAAAATTACAAATAAATGTATGAAATGTATGCACTCACTACTGTAAGTCGCTCTGGATAAGAGCGTCTGCTAAATGACTAAAATGTAAATGTAAATGTAGGTGCCAGGAGCGCTGGGTTTGTGTCAAGAACTGCAACGCTGCAGGGTTTTTCACAGCATCCCTGTGGAACGATTTCGACACCTTGTAGAGTCCATGTCTCGACGAATTGAGGCTGTTCTGAGGACAAAAGGGGGTGCATCTCAATATTAGGAAGGTGTTCCTAATGTTTTGTGCACTGTGTACATTTTTTACGCCATGGCAGTAGGGGAGAGTGGGGTATTTTGAGCCGTTTTTTACATTCAGCCTCACTATGTCAAGGGAAATATAGTATTCTTCTAACAAAGATTTCTACATATATTTCAGGATGTTGTGTATCCCTGGAAATAATGAGAATTCATGTAAACATAACAGTTTTGAAAACATAACTTGTCGAGAAAAAAGTGGTCTCCTGGCACATCTTACCCGCCTTGGGGTAAGTGGGTGTTAGTGTCCTGTGACAGTGGGTGATGGTGCTGGTAGGTCAAAGTTGAATTCATGGAATAAGGGTGTGGTACATTGTATATCTTAAATGTATGCCTACATTTAAATATAGATCTCTCTGTTCAATATCACTTACCCTTCCATTGCTTGACCAGTTGTCTGGGACTGGGATGCTGTTTCGAAGTGCCAGTTCATAGGAAAGTTCTCTGCATCTGAAGCCCATGAAACTGGACCACGAGATTCGTGATTATGTTAAGCAAGCTCAGACTCCATGTCGTCAGATAAGACCTTCTGTGCCTCTGCTACTCTATCATGGCCTCTCTTTCATATAGGTACATGTTCGTTGTCTTCTTTTGTCAATATACCTCTTGTCATTCAGTCTATTTATTCATCCCTTGCTGCTGCTCGAATGGGCTTCTTCCCTTCTCTCACTTCCCTGGCTGCTCTTTCAAGAACCTCAAGGGGGCTAGACCCCTGCTTCTTTTATGTTTGTATACACGGTGCATGATGATGTCTGCTCTATAACAATAAAAACGGACTATCGTGAGTTCATATGCATGACACATTGCAAAGATACTGTGCATTTTATGCATAAAACTGACTAAATATAATCATCATTTGTATAGGGTATGGTACAAAGGATAGCCCTATTTGGTAAAAGACCAAGTCCATATTATGGCAAGAACAGCTCAAATAAGCAAAGAGAAACGACAGGCCATCATTATATTAGGAGATGAAGGTCAGTCAATACGGACAATTTCAAGAACTTTGAAAGTTTCTTCAAGTGCAGTCGCAAAACCCATCAAGCGCTATGTTGAAACTGGCTCTCATGAGGACCGCCACAGGAATGGAAACCCAGAGTTACCCCTGCTGCAGGGTATATGTTCATTAGAGTTACCAGCCTCAGAAATTGCAGCCCAATAGATCGACAGCACAGCAGCAATCCTCAGATGTCTCTCCTCTATTTGAAAATGCAATTGGCATATGTCAAGTAACAGACACATCTCAACATCAACTGTTCATGGTCGGATTGGTGCAAAGAAACCACTACTAAAGGACATCAATAAGAAGAAGAGACTTGCTTGGGCCAAGAAACACGAGCAATGGACATTAAACCGGTGGAAATTTGTCCTTTGGTCTGGAGTCCAAATTGGATTTTTTTGGTTCCAAACACTGTGTCTTTGTGAGACGTGGTGTGGGTGAATGGATGATCTCTGCATGTGAATTTCCCAATGTAAAGCATGCAGGAAGAGGTGTGATGGTGTGGGGGTGCTTTGCTGGTGACACTGTCTGTGATTTATTTAGAATTCAAGGTGCACTTATCCAGGATTGCTACCACAACATTCTGCAGCAATACGCCATCCCATCTGGTTTGGGCTTAGTGGGACAATCATTTTCATCAGGACAATGACCCAACACACCTCCTGGCTGGTTAAAGGCTATTTTACCAAGAAGGAGAGTGATGGAATGTTGCATCAGATGACCTGGCCTCCACAATCCCCCGACCTCAACCACATTGAGATGGTTTGGGATGAGTCAGACCACGGAGTGAAGGAAAAGCAGCCAAAAAGTGCTCAGCATATGTGGGAACTCCTTCAAGACTGTTGGTAAAGCATTCCAGGTGAAGCTGGTTGAGAGAATGCCAAGAGTGTGCAAAGCTGTCATCAAGTCAAAGGGTGTCTATTTGAAGAATCTCAAATATAAAATATATTTTGATTTGTTTAACACTTGTTTGGTTACTACATGATTCCATATGTGTTATTTCATAGTTTTGATGTCTTCACTATTATTCTGCAATGTAGAAAATAGTAAAAATAAAGAAAAACCCTTGACTGAGTAGGTGTTCTAAAACTTTTGACTGGTAGTGTATTTGGTCACATGATTCCTTTTGTGTATGGTTTAGAAACAAGGGGTGGCTCAACTAACACTTTGGCTCAATTTACCCCACTGTCCCCTATCAGTTATGCACTACATAAAAAAAGTGACTGCCATTCACCCCATTGAGAGTTTTATTATGAACTATATCCCTGTTGTGTGTGTGTGTGTGTGTGTGTGTGTGTGTGTGTGTGTGTGTGTGTGTGTGTGTGTGTGTGTGTGTGTGTGTGTGTGTGTGTGTGTGTGTGTGTGTGTGTGCAGTCCCCTGGGTCAACTCTGAAGGTCTGAGCATGGGCGGTAAAAGTGCGAAGCCAGCTTAAGGACAACTTCCATCACAATTTATTCATCCCTGAAAATGGAGTTGGCTCCTTTCTGAAAGCTAGGGGGATGATGGCCACTGAAGCCTTTACAAAGTAAGGGCACTTTAGAAGTCAAGAACTTCTCATTATGAGAAGCTTAATGATGTTTTACATGATTCATTCCAGGAGTTATTATAAAACAGTAACTGCTTAATAACTGCATGTTATGATAAAATGACACTAAATGTCTCTAGGACCTGATGCACAGAGGGTATGGGAATCCAAATGATCTGTTCCAAACCACTGATAAACCATACAGTAACTGAGCTTCTGAACTTCAGGACTCCGACAGGCGAGAAACATCTCATTCTCCAAGGTGAGGGATAACCTCTCCGACCCAGCAGGAACATCCGTTTGTAGAACAATGTGTTCAAACCCCCCCTGGGACTCAGTCCGAGCGCGAGCTCTAATAGGTACAGATATCCATTTTCTTCCTGCACCCTCATCTCATTTCCCTCCTTATTGCTTCAAGACTCCCTGGAAGAGAGGGTCGAAGAAAGGACAGACGTGTGAATTCAGCCAACCAGACGCGGGATGCTGCGAGCGCCGTGCCTGGATCTCCGACGCTATTGGCTGTTCTCTGGAGAGCCGGGGTTGTTCCGAAATGAATGAGTGTTGAGCAGAAAGCACCATGTCTCTGTTACAGCTGATCGTGGGGGAGATGCGCCGTTAACCACCGTGGAAAAGGACACGGGGGATAGAGGCTCTTCTACCAACCCAACAGCTCTCTCTGCTTGTGGACTTTCCGTTTTCTGATAGGGAACAACACCGGGAAGAAGGAAAACCTGGAGCTGGTCTCTCTCCAACTGCGTAAAAATAAGAAGCTGCCGACTAGGCTTGTCTGTGTTGCGCGCTTTCTCTCCTCCGTCTCTGGAACAGTGCGCTAGATGAGGATATAGGGAATACATATCGGTCGATGAAGATGACTATTGCGGGTGAGTTCCCCCCTTTCTCCAATATGTATACTGTCATCTAGAGAGCAGATATGTGGAGCGTATTCCATATCGCCACTGTTGCACTACGTATTTCCAAGAAGTTAACGGGAAATATCTGGTTTGGGGAAAGGCTTTGACGACACAGTAAATACTAGTATAACGAGAAAGGTGTTGCTAAGCTATATAACACATGATGTATCAAAATGGTTACCGTTATGTTTTACTGCAAATGTAACAATCGGACATGCATGACAGCTTGGAAGGCTACTAGTGATTGTTCTAACCTTCAGACGCAGGAAAGCTTTTGCGCAACTATGCAGAATGTGCTTTATAATGGAAATGGATTATGAATGAAATCACACCAAAAAGATACGACGTCGAATATATATATATATATATATATATATATACATTTTTGTAAAGCAGGTGGATTTGTGCGTATATTTATGCTATGATGTGCGTCCTGTTGCTGATGCATTTAGAGAGCGCGCACACAAGGCACGTCTAGAAACCCTCAGAATGGTGGCTAACTCTCCCTCCCCTCTCGCTTTGCTCTCCGTTGAATCATCCTGTTGCTATCAAAGATAACTCGTTCTCAGTAGCTACCTGCCACGAAAAAACTAATAGGCCTATCCCGGGGCTGTACGCAACACACACAACACACACGCAAACCCACACACTCCCACGATGCATCGTGCATCAGATCCATTCGCTTCAGCACCATTTCTGCACGTTGCATCCGGAGCTTTTGCGTAATTACCCCTGTCACGGCGAGACATCTTAGGTGCAGAGCATAGTCCACATTGAACACAATCACTTTACCACATATCCCTGGAGCCTGACCTACACCTTGCAGGATTTGGGGAGAGAAGCAGCGAGTCTCTAATCCTTTAACTGCATTGGGGCGTTTCTCTCTCTCTCTCTCTCTCTCTCTCTCTCTCTCTCTCTCTCTCTCCAAACTATAACCTCTCCAACGCTCATGGAATATTCCAAAGAGAGGTCAACATGTAAGGTTTACTACAATGTATCCTATGTATGAGGCACAGTTGTCCATTGACAGTGTTTACCTTGTTGCTGGATCAGTGAGTCAGTCTACCCTGTTGCTTCTGAACACCAATGGAGTTTATACTGAACATGGGCACAATGGGTCCAGAACCCCCCTCTTCCAGACAGAAGCCTAACCAACAGCTATTCAACATGAAATGATATAGCACTGCTCAATGCTCACCATGAAACCTAACCACCATTTTGGCATTGTAATGTGCCTCTGATGGAGACCATCTTCATCCTGTGGTGAGAAAATGGCAGACCAAACAGTGTGCCTGGCACGCCTATCCAAGGCCAACTCATCCTATCACTCTGTGTATCACAGTATTAGCACAGTTGCCTGTCTCCATGTAGCACAATTAATATGTAGCCTAGTCTACTGTACAATACATACAGTAGTGTTTACCTTACATTTTGATGTTGTTGTCAGAGCTCTGTGTAAGTTTATAGATGGGTTGGTTGTTTAGCAACAAGGGGCAAACCTGACGGGGTTGGCTAAGACTGTTAACAACATTTAAACTACATTTAGTCTCCAAATGCTCATTGGAAACATGAATACATTTGCACAACGAGCACTCGTTTTCTCTCAAAAACATCATTCCAGTTTTTTTTTTTTTACAAAATCTTTGCCATTTTAGCATAGACATGACATCAGTCAAAACACCTCAAAACAAGACATGGTATCAATAAAAAGATACAACGAGCTGAAACGAGCCACGTACAATTCCCCACATGGCAGCTTCTTGTCATTGTTGCTAGCTTTCTGACCAGTAAGAATCGCAACAGAACTCTCCTTGGTCCACGTCGAATGAGTGCCCATCCTTTCTGTGACGTTGCCAGCCAACCCATCTATATTCCCCTTCTCTTTAAATGAGTGTTCCTATTCACTTTACTCAGTTCATCTGTAATGCTATGTGTTTAGCCTGGGATTGTAAGAGTCAGAGCCCTAAACATAGAATTACTTCTCCCTCTCAGGTGGGAATAAAAGTCCTCAAGTCAAATGGTGATTTCATTTAGTTCAAAATGCATCATTGCTTTTTTCCCGACAACTCTTTGTTTCCCCAACAACTCTTGCAGTAGAGTACAGTGTTAACAGGTATATTGATATTGTTAGTGCTACGTTACATTGGGCCTATATGAAAGAGGATATAAATAGGTTTCTCTCATACGATAGCCTAATACAGTGGTGTGTGCCAGCGTGTGGGTGTATGTATTTAGAGGACAATTTACATGTACCCCGAGTACAATTTTCTAGGCTATCAATCTACGAGGAGGAGCAAAGATGTGTGGGTTTAACTCTCAGTCCTATACTCAATGTCAAAATACACTTTATGACTTGTTAGTTGCACAATGATGTATTACAAGAAGCCCCTGGTTTGATTCTGATACCTGAATACACAGTGGTGCAGACAGACAGCTAGAGGGGAAGAGTTCAGAGTTCAGAGCATTCAAGCACACAGTATAGTAACAGCCCAACATAGCTGATAGCCTTCTGTTTACAAACAGATTTGGGTTGGGCACACATTAAGAAAAGCAAGTGTAAATTCAAAATCAAATTATTGTTGTTTACCTGCATCAATGACATTTCGGATTTTCTAATCTAGTCTGAGAAGGTTGTTGAAATGTAGCGAGACCCTTTCATCCGTTCAAAGGTAACTCCTAAAGTCTCAGGGAATATAGATTTTAATCAGAGAGGGAACATGATAAGAGGGACATATGCAAATAGCATTTTCAAATAGAGGAGAGACATCTGAGGATTGCTGCCGTGCTGTCGATGTGTTCCGTAATATTCAAGATGAATATGTATAGCCCCGGATACACTAATGAGAAGCTATTGCTTAGGAGTGATGCGATACCGCTGAGACGGAAGGGGTTAAAACCCAGGCAGACGCGCAGTCGTGAGCTACCCAGACAGAGTGATGGATTTATGGAGACACGGACACATCCATCATAGACTTACACACGCACGCAGACAAACACCCCGCGTACAGTGGACATGCGTGCACACGTCCGCACGCACACAGGAACACACCGACACACACTCACCTGGGTATGTACTTGGACAGTGACGCTGATATTTTACATTTGGCTCGGAACTCCAGCGTGTTGGATTTGTGATTAACACATGTTTCATATGAGGCAATCGTACAAAACGTACAGAATTATTTGAGGGTATTTTCATAAATATCAGTATTAAGAAATGAAATAACTTTACGTATCTAGTCCCCCCCGCTTGAAGAAGTCACAAGTATTTGGAAAAATTCACTTAAAGTGTATTACACGGTTTAGTATTTGCTATTATTTGTATTATTTGCGTAGCATGCAATGACTAATAGAACATCAAGTGTATGGTATTGAAACTACGCATGTCCTATTCATCTGAGATATTGTAGCGGACACAAGTCAATAATTTACGGGTCCATTCACTCACAATAACTGTTTCATCATACGGACTTCTCTCACACCAAAAGTTGTGCCTCTACAAACGTGTTGGTTGCATTTGCAGTTTGTTTTGGTTGTTTGTTTTGCCCAATAGGAACTGAATGGTGAATGTATTGTGTCATTTTGGAGTACATTTTATTGTAAATAAAAATAGATGTTTCTGAACACTTCTACATTAATGCGGATGCTACCATGATTATAGATAATCATGAAGGAATCATGACTAATGATGATAATCACCGCAGAATCGTGAATAAAGATCATACCCCCGCCCCAAAAAATCCTAACCTCCTCTGTTATTGATAATGGTGAGAGGTTAGAGGGTTTTGTTGTAGCCTCTGAATGACATCTCAATCATCTTTATTAATGATTCATTCACCATTTTTCAAAATCATGGCATGATCGGGATTCAGTAAGAAGTGTTCAGAAGCGTCTTATCTACTCACTTAGAAAGAAAATGACTCCAGTCATCATTCACCATTCAGTTACTATTGGCCCGGAACGTAACCCTAAACACAACCAAAACAAACTGCAAATGCATCCACGTTTGTAGAGTCACAAGCTTGATGTAGTGTAAGACATATGGGACCAAATACTAAACTTTTCACTACTTCGATACACTATAAGTGAATTTGTCCAAATACTTATGACTTCTTCACATGGGGGGGGACTAAAAACATAAAGTGTTTTCATTTGTAAATGGTAGAACAGATATGTATGAAAGTACCCTCAAATTAAAGGTGACATTCTATACTGCCGCCTCATATCAAAACATTTGATTTCAAATCCAACATGCTGGAGTATATACCTTTGTAATTTGAGCTTGACTGTCCAAATGCATACGGAGGGCAGTGAATGTGCACTGGTACTAGACAACATCAGTAAAGACAGACCTCTAGCGAGCCAATGGACATACCTGATATAGCAAACCATCTTGCATTTCTAGGTGCCTATGCAGGCCTGTTCTGAGCCCAGGTGAATGGAAACAGTAGGTACCTTAGAATAACCAGAGCCATTAAATCATAGTGAAGAAGGCCTAGCTGAAATTAAATGCATTTCAGTGGCGGGTAAAGATTGATTCTGTCTGCTGAAGGAAACATAGTCCCTGCAGGCTCGTGGCCTCTTGACCAGATATATATATATTATTTATATAAATATAGATAGCTGTGCATCTATCTCCAAGGGAGGAAACATGCCACATTTGCACCTGCAGATTCAATTTCCTCCCGGCTTGGAGTGATATCGCTGCCTCCTTTCATTCTGGTTAACAACTACAAGGAGAATTATGTAGATGAGTGACCTTTATTTAACTAGGCAAGTCAGTTAAGAACAAATTCTTATTTACAATGACGGCCTGCCAAAAGGCCTCCTGCGGGGAAGGGGGTTGGGATAAAAAAAATATATATATATAAATATAGGACAAAACACACATCACGACGAGACAACACAACACTACAAAAAGAGAGACCTAAGAGAACAACATAGCAAGGCAGCAACACATGACAACACAGCATGGTAGCATTAGATTTCATTAGGGAGATAAGTGTTTGGCGTGTTCGCCATGCTTTTCACCTTATCAATGTCTGACTTAGCGTGATTATAAAAGGATGCCTTATTCTGCCATTCAGATGGGCTAACTTCCCCGTGCACATGTGCTTATACACGTGTGTGTGTGTGTGTGCCTTGGCATGCATGTGTCCGTTCGCGTGTGGTCTAGTAGTTGCCTGTAGGCGAATGTTTGTGTGCATGTGATTTTGTGTGTGCTCTCTGTTCTCCCTTACTCAGCCCAAGGGCACTGGCTGTAGAGCGAGAGAGGCACGAGGCTGAGCTAGGCTGAGCTCAGACCTGGGGTGTCCTGTGGTTAATTTGGAACATTGATTCCACATTAACTGTTAACTCGCTGATGATTTGCGGCCATGCAAGAGCAGGTGTCATTTTCCCCTTTTCACACCACCACACAAAACGTAATTATGCACACACACTGCATAGTAGCCGGCGTTTAATGGACTCTCCCCTGACCTTAGAAAAAAAGTGTAATGGCAAATCAATGAGGTGAAGGGCAGGGAAAGGGACAGGAGGCTCACAAAGCCACCCACCAAGCGGCGTATCCATGCAGCACTTAGCCAGACAGGCAGACAGGCATGGAGACCTCGAGGGAATCAGGCAGGCAAACAGGCAGGTCAGGGAGACACAGTGCCTTTCCTCTATTGGAGATAGTGATGCTAATGGGTTGAATGGAGAAGAGGGGAGGAGTGGAGATGGAGAGGAACCCACAATGGGTGTTTCATCTGGGGAAGAGAAGAATGAGAGAAAGCAGGATGAGAAGAGAGAAGGAAATGGGCGATATAGAGAAAGGGGAGAGCAGGAGAGAGAGAGTGAGCGAGAGAGAGAGGAGGGGGGAGAAGAAACACAAAGTAGGATGGGAAGAGAGAAAGGGAAGGGAGATATTAGAGGGAGAGAGCGGGAGAGGAAGAGAGAGAGAGGGAGGAGGGGTGAAGAGAGAGCCTTTGAGGATTATAACCAATGGATCAGAATTCCTGTGAACCGTTTCTTAAACACACAGGCCATTTCTCCTGCAAAAAGGAGGCAATTCCTCTGCTGCCCTACTTTCCAGTTATGTATGACCTTTATGTCGGGGAAACAGTTTTAGCCCTGCCAGGGTAATGTCTACCTTTCAGCAGATATCATACTTCCTTGTTACCGGCTAAACGGTATAGGCTACATAATCACATCCCTGAGGGCCAATATGTTCCCTTTCAACACCTACGGTAGATGCAGTACATCCACTGTTTCCTTTTGGGAATCTATTGTACATTCAGGGAGTTTTTCTAACCCGTGATCAGAACAGAATGTAATGTTTATTTCATACATAACACAGTACCTTTCGTTTCTTACAACATATCAGCTAGCGACTGCACACTACCAACATAATGATCTCGATATTCCTCACCTCTCGATCCCAGCCTAATTTGACCGTGTTTCTAATGCTGTTGAGAAATATACATTTAATGAACATTTTGTTAATCAAATGCAACATCCCCGTTCTACCTCCATACTAATAAATACATTGGCATAAACACGTGATGGGTACATGTTCCAAAGTAATCACTTGACCCCAGTCGACCTCCCCAGAATAGGAATTCACTTAAAACAAGCAGTTAGCTACAAAACTAACAGTGCAGGCTGGCTGCTTGAGCATGAGCTGAGCCACAGCGGCATGGCTTAGTTACCGTCACAGAGTCAGGACGGAATTCTTCCACTTCTCTGTGTTCACTACATACCATGGTCCCGTGTGGCTCAGTTGGTAGAGCATGGTGTTTGCAACGCCAGGGTTGTGGGTTCTATTCCCATGAGGGACCAGTATGGAAAAAAATGTATGAAATGTATGCATTCACTACTGAAAGTTGCTCTGGATAAGAGCGTCTGCTAAATGACTCAAATGTAATGTAAATGTAAATACCTCGGTGTGAGACTGCCATTGTTGAAGTCATTTGTGGTAATGTGAAAATGAGGGGTGTTGTACAAAACAAAGTCATCAGTTATTAGATCATCTCTAACCAATCAAAGCCAATTAAGAATTTTCAAAATGCTGCTTTAACCAACACATTGGTTCCTAGGACCAATCAGAACAGTTGGAATGTGTTTGTGTTCTAGAAATCATTGGGGATGTACTCTGATCCAGACTCATTAAGGGGAAGAAACTATTTTCTCTCGGCATGGTGTATGGCAGTGGTCACCAAGGCAATGACAAGACATTCCTAGTCGATCACCAAACATTTCTGTAAAAAACAACGATAAAGCCTTGCGCTCCTATTTGTTGTATTAGTTTCACGCTGTTGTCGGTAGGTGCAGTTGATTCAGCAGCTCAAGTGCCCTAGCGACTAGATATATATGTATCTAGTCCACTCATTTGAAGGCGTCATAAATATTTGTACAAATGCATTTATAGTGTATTACATTTAGTTAAAAGTTTAGTATTTGGTACCCATTTGTGGATTAGATACATAAAGTGCCTTCATTTCTAAATGGTAAAACAGATACTGTATGTATGAAAATACCCTCAAATTAAAGGTGACATTCTGTATTGTCACAACATATAAAACATTTGATCTCAAATCCAAAATGCTGGAGCGAAGAGCCAAATTAAAAGTTTTAGTACATAGGCCACTGGCCTGGACACATTGGAAGCAGTAGCGACAAATCCAGATTTCTATTTCTCCCTTCGCCGTATCGTTCTGTCGATGCTGCACTGCATCAGGACTCTGATTAGGAGCATCCGTCTTATAATTCCATTTGGCTTCGGTATTAACCGCATTCCTCATTGTCTGAGAACCGCGAGGCGTTATGCAAGTTATTGCCACTTAACGCCAAACAAGCTCCAGTTTTCCCTCCTCCCCTCTTTGTTCCTTGGAACTCTTGTTCTCACCTAAGCTTAAATGGGTTAAGGCTGATTTCCCTCATCTGTCTTGGGCTAAGGTGTTTAATGCCATTACGACTTCCTCAGGTCACTGGAGGTTAATGTGATGGTATTGATACCCTGGCAGTCATTTTTTCCTAGATATTTTCCCTATTGCTTCCTGTTGACTACTGGTAATTGAACAGTGTATTGTGGGGGAAAATTAATTCTGTATTGAAAGGGGGGGAAAACCAGCTTGACCTGATTTCACACTGACATGTTAGTTCATGTGCTGTAAACACTTTAATTCTGGTCTACGGACAGTAGTTAAGTGTACGAGCCCTTTGCCACACACGCTGTTGCAGGCTATGCTGTGTGTAGTTTACAGGAGCTAGAGGATATTCTTACATTATACAGTGCGTGGGGTAGTATTTCCAACATGTCTACTCACGTTTGGATTATAAGGCTAGGAGACTGAATACCGCTGAATAGGCTATTTAAACCTAGCGATGGATTTCGGATCATCATCTCTTTTACCCGATTTTCTTATGAAGCAGGCGTTGTCCTAAACGTTTTAAATACTGTAGCCTGGCTTGAAGGTTCTGTCGGTGTCACCTCCAATTCCCCGTTTCTCTGTCCCCAGACTAATGTCTCTTAATGTTCTGCTGAATAGTAGAGCAGCAGAGCACGGAGACATTCTCCTCACCGTTGGGTCATGAATTAAACATTATTAAGTGAACTTACTTTACATGGATCTGACCACCACATTATTAAGCTACAGACATAATGTTGAAGTAATTCATGTATTTCGTTTCTAATATGAAAGTGGTCACCATCAGCATAAAAGCGGAGAGCATGGGCGTTGAATTAGGTTCAGTTTAGAAGGGATGTCTGAATATTTTTAAGCGTATTGTTGATTTAACAGTATCACAAAAGAGCGCATTACCAATAACACCGATCTCTCAACATTCTGTGTGATGTTTCAATTCATTTATTCAATAGGATTCTCAATGCACACTCATACAATAGAAAAGCTGGCATCTCTAAAGTACTGGTACTCGGGAAGTTTAACCTTGTCCGAAATTGAAGGGTAAACACCTTTATTATTTATGATTATGTGTGGAAGGAAAAGCAATAGCGCTGCAGTGTGTGGAATAATTCTAGCCCTCTTGTCATTACACAATGGGAGAGGCTAAGTAAATATTATGCATGGTGTGAACACAACCAGAAATAAATTGTAGGGCAAAACTTCCATTTTCATGAATAAAGTTGTGATTATCACCACTCAAACTTACTCACACATGAGTAAGTACTGAGCAACACTGTTATGTTATCCAGGCACACCACACCATTTGAATCCACCTCTAACCTCAAAATAATCATACAGTAAGCTACATTTCATGTGTAGGAGGGGTTTTAAGAACTGACATTAAATGGATATGAAAATAGAACTTTGTTCCGCTGTACAATCAACACCTCAGTACTTTAGGCTACCTAGCTAACCGTTCCAACATCCGGATGCCATATCACCTTGCCAAATCTGAAGGAATCCAGGAAGAAAGTAATGTTCCGTTTAATCTATTGTGGCAGCTCCTTCTTTTGTCTTCTCTTTTCTTTTTTTTTTACAGACCCCAGATTCCTCGTTCTGACTGTATTTTCAAGCCTCCATTTTGTGGCCGCTGTTAAGGGGCCCGGTTGACTCACAAAGATATTGATCACCCAATGGAAGTCATATTCAAATAATGTCTTATTTAGCCAATTAGCAGGCAGGGTGGGTGACTAACAGCATAACAACGCAGCAGACCCTAAGGGATCCAACAATGGCTACCCGCTGTGATGGAACATGCGGTGGATGCAGTAACGTTTAGCCCAGACACATTAAGGTGTCTCTAATTGTGATTAGTAAACACAGGAACAAGAGGCAGCAGGGGGTGAGAACCCAAAACACCATAGAAGAACATTACAGTTGGAAGTGAAGATTTAGCACAGAGCTATACAATGAGAGTCAATGCTTCCTGAGGGAAAGCGAGGGTAACCATGTTTTTCAGATTGCTCTGGTTATACCACTTATTAAAGTGCCAGGTGCCCCCCACCTTCTCTCGCTGCTCTCCCACCCTCACCCTCGCCATACCTCATCCAAAACGACATTCTCAGCCACACACTCCAACAGTGGACAGTGTTTTGCCATTGGGGCTGACTGCGGTATTTTTGTAGCACCGTTCGGACTTGCTCATCTCCATCGTCGTCTCGGAGCACTGGGGTGGAAACAGAAATGAGGATGATGGAATGTCTCTGGTGCAGTGCACCCCTCCTCTCTCTCTCGTTCCCCCTATATTTCTCTCTTTCTCCCTTTCCCTTTTTCTTCTCTTCATCTTGTGGCTCTGTCTGGCGTTTTGTTGCTCTGCAGCCCAGGTTATGACAAGCACCATCAAACCCATTTGTTCAGTAAAAAGTGTTTATGTATGACAAATGACAAAGAGCAGCAGCCTAACTGTAGAGAGGGAAGCAAAGAGAGGAAACAATATACAGAAACGCAGCAATATTTTGTGAAAGTGCATGCTGATAAATATTCCTTTTCATAGCGTGAAGTGTTCATGAGTACTTATAAATGAAAGTTGTACTTTTTACTTAATTTGCTTCATGTATTTCCCATACGTATTTTCCCTAGTGATAAACATTATGTATAGAAAAGTATGTGGACACCCCTTCAAATTAGTGGATTCGGGCTATTTCAGACACATCCGTTGCTGACAGGTGTATAAAATCAAGCACACTGCCATGCAATCTCCATAGACAAACATTGTCAGTAGAATGACCTTACTGAACAGTTCAGTTACTTTCAACGTGGTACTGTTATAGGATGCAACCTTTCCAACAAGTCAGTTTGTCAAATTTCTGCCATGCTAGAGTTGCCCCGGTCAACTGTAAGTGCTGTTATTGTGAAGTGAAAACGTCTAGAAGCAACAACGGCTCAGCAGCGAAGTGGTAGGCCACACAAACTCACAGAACAGGACCGCTGAGTGCTGAAGCACGTAGCTCGTAAAAGTAATCTGTCCTCAGTTGCAACACTCACTACTGAGTTACAAATTGCCTCTGGAGCTTCATGAAATGGGTTTCCATGGCTGAGCAGCCGTGCACAAGCCTAAGATCAACATGCGCAATGCCAAGTGTTGGCTGGACTGGTGTATAGCTTGCCGCCATTAGACTCTGGAGCAGTGGAAACATGTTCTCTGGAGTGATGAATCACGCTTCACCATCTGGCAGTCCGGCGGACGAATCTGGATTTGGCGGATGCCAGGAGAATGCTACCTGCCCCAATGCATAGTGCCAACTGTAATGTTTGGTGGAGGAGTAATAATGGTCTGGGCTGTTTTTCATGGTTCGGGCTAAGCCCCTTAGTTCCAGTGAAGGGAAATCTTAATTCTGTGCTTCCAACTTTGTGGCAACAGTTTGGGGAAGGCCCTTTCCTCTTTCAGCATGACAACACCCCCATGCACAAAGTGAGGTCCATATACAGAAATGGTTTATAGAAATTGGTGTGGAAGACCTTGACTGGCCTGCACAGAGCCCTGACCTCAACCCCATCGTACACCTTTGGGATGAATGACTGCGAGCCACGCCTAATCGCCCAACATCAGTGGTAGTTAGCAACTTTTTTGAAAATGCAAACAGACATAAAAATGGTATCCATGAGTTCATCTGACTCTGGATAAAGGGCTTCATTGCCAAAATCCTGAAGTATTCCTTTAAGCCTATGCAACCTGCCATTTAAGAATTTAATAAAGACTTCTCGCTTTAACTCTAAAGGCACTCAATCCTCCTAAATGTATCCTTTAATGCTATATCAGGAGGGCACAGAAATGACCCCAAATGACATGCAATAGGTCAAGCAGATCTAAGTCCATGTTGATGTGTCTTGAAGGGCCGTGCAATGTAAATGTCAACACGCATCCGTGTGCCTCTATAACAAATGTCAATATGCCTAAATCCCCTTTTGTATGATGCACCCAGGTTTTCTGTCATGGTATTTACAGTTTTTCCCCCCTCTTCTTTTACAGGTGGCAATGGACTCATTTAACAATGCTGGGAGCTAGTAATGACGTCGAGAGATGGATGTGATTCATCTTCAAAAGAAAGCAGAGCGTTATTGGAGGCTAACCCAGATGTGCTTAGCAGGACCGTAGCTTCCTGAGGTATATGTTCATCGTCATCTACTTGGGCCTGCACAACCGAAGTCTTGACCCCAACCCGTATGCCCAGGAGGGAAAATTGAGCGGTCACACCAGCACAACCACAACAAAACAAAAGCCCCCTGGGATACCCTCCGTACCAGTGGGGGGTAGTCAGTCGCTATAGGAACAGCAACAAATGATTAATTATTTGTGAAGTTAACAGCTCAGACCACTTAATCTACAAAGACCAATTACTTACTGGAGGGAATCGGGCCAATATGAAGGACGTGTCATTTGTGGATCGTTTCTTCGTGGGCCTTGCCATGACTGCCTTTGTTCTGGCCTCTGAGGAGAGAGTCGATTGCCCTCAGCTATGTGTGTGTGAGATCAGACCCTGGTTCTCTCCCAGCTCCGTCTACATGGAGGCCCCAATTGTTGACTGTAATGACTTGGGACTTTTCACTCTGCCTGGGAGATTACCAACGGACACACAAGTGCTATTGCTGCAGACCAACAACATTGCAAAGATTGAGAAACCTTTGGATTACCTGGCCAACATCACAGAGATTGACTTGTCGCAAAACAACTTATCTTCAATGAGTGACATCCACCTCGGGCGGCTGCCTCAGCTGCTGTCCTTACACATGGAGGAGAACTGGATACGCCAGCTCCCAGATAGCTGCCTGGCAGAGCTGGCCAACCTTCAGGAGCTTTACATGAACCACAACCTGATCTCCTCCATCTCCCCCACGGCGTTCCAGGGCCTCCACAATCTCCTCCGGCTCCACCTCAACTCCAACAAGCTGCAGACGATCAGTAGTGAGTTGTTCGACACCATGCCCAATCTGGAAATACTCATGATTGGGGAGAATCCGATCACCTCCGTTCAAGACATGAACTTCAAGCCCCTTCGTAATCTCAGAAGTCTAGTTCTGACCAGGATGAACCTATCGCAGTTACCCGATGGCGCTCTATATGGCCTCGACAACTTGGAGAGCATCTCGTTCTATGACAACACCTTCCCCGAAGTTCCCCACGCAGCTCTGCGGAACTTAAAGAACCTCAAGTTTCTGGATCTTAACAAGAATCCCATCGGGAGGATACAGAGGGGAGATTTCGCGGACATGCTCCACCTCAAAGAGCTGGGCATTAACAGCATGCCGGAACTGGTCTCTATCGACAGCTTCGCCCTAAACAACCTCCCCGAACTGACTAAGATCGAGGCCACCAACAACCCCAAGCTCTCCTACATCCACCCCAATGCTTTCTACAAACTGCCCAGGCTGGAGACATTGATGCTGAATGGGAACGCGCTTAGCGCCCTACACAGGATTACTGTGGAGTCCCTCCCCAACCTGCGGGAGGTGAGCATGCACAGCAACCCCATCCGCTGTGACTGTGTGGTCCGCTGGATGAACATGAACAAGACCAACATACGCTTCATGGAACCGGATTCTCTCTTCTGTGTGGAGCCTCCCGAGTACGAGGGCCAGCACGTGCGGCAGGTCCACTTCAGGGAGATGACAGAGATCTGTCTGCCTCTCATCTCCCCTGACAGCATGCCCGGGCACGTTAGCGTTGACAATGGGAGTTCTGTGTCGCTCCACTGCCGGGCCTTTGCCGAACCCGAACCGGACATCTACTGGATCACGCCTTCCGGGACCAGGGTCCTGCCCAATACCGTTTCAGATAAGTACTACATGCACCCAGAGGGAACATTTGACATCTACGACGTAACAGAGAACGAGGCTGGACTGTACACCTGCGTTGCCCACAATCTAGTCGGCGCAGACCTGAAGTCAGTCTCAGTGGAGGTGGATGGATACTTCCCCCAACCTGCCAACGGCTCTTTGGACATCAACATCAAATCGGTGCAGACCAACTCAGTCCTGGTGGCCTGGAAAGCCGCCCATGGTGGTCTGGCTTCTAACATAAAGTGGTACACGGCTTCCGACCCCAACCGCCCGACCATGGCGTTCACTGCACGCGTACCGTCTGATGTGAAAGTGTACAATCTCACACATCTGACTCCCGCCACCCAGTACAAGGTGTGTGTGGACATCCGCAGCATCCTCTACAAACACGACACCAAATGTGTCAATGTCACCACAAAGGGATTAGAGCTGGCGGCCAAGGACACTGAAAAGTGGCACGCGGCAGTAATTGCTGTCTTTGGTGTGCTTCTCGCTGTGATTTCAGTGGCCTGTCTGCTTATTTATGTGTCTCTGAGGAACCACCACCTTTGTGGGGATTTAAGGAAATGCCACTCCAAAGTGTCCCTGACGCCGGTGGCTGGCCTGCACTCTCCTTTTACGAGGCTGTGGGTCTCAGGGAAAGGACTGCCAACCGCAGTGGAAGTGAAACCCACAGTCATAAATGTATCTGACAATGCCTTTTAAAGAACTATACCCCCGTGGAGCTTACCACACAACCGCAAAGAATGGACAAGGTGTATAAAAAGGAGAAGCCTGCAGTAAACTGTTTTAAAATGTGCATCTGCATCCTTTTAGCTTTGACTCTGACGTCCTGGGAGAATATACACCATCATTGAATTGAGGAGTAACCGGTAGGAGGGAGACAGACCACTCTCTCGGTTACAACATAGTATCTGACGTGGCGGCACTACAACAATTGCTTTATCAAGCTAACATCACCTGGGAGATTGTTTTCCCAGCTAAAACACACAGTTCGACATCCCTGGGTTCTTCACAGAGTACAGATAGAATAAGAGAATATGAGGACGGTGGTGTTCTCTCTCCTTGTAATTGACTGTTAAATGTGTTAAGAATAGTGGAACTCTCCTTGTGGTCCCCAAGCAATAGCGTCTGTGCTGTACAACATCCATAGGCGAGCTAGAGATGACAACAGTCTATAACGGAGGAACTATGTAGTAGAATAGACAGTAATAATGAATATGGTGTAAAACGTTTGATGAATATACCCTTTTTTCTATTTAGAAAGAGAGGATTTGTGTTTTTTCATGGATAAATTGTTATATATTCTATGTAAACAGAAATCCTCTGGTGTAATATCTGGACAGTAAACTGGTGTGATATTAATAATGACAGAAACAAATTACTCTCATAATAACAACATCATCTTGCTAAATAAAATGATACTGCGTATGGGTACAGTATATAGAGAGGGCATTTAAGAAATGGTTGTTTGCAAGTGTTTGCAGAAGAATCTAAGAATCTTGACGAAGGCAGACGTTGAGTTGATGGTCTGAATGTTGCTGTCTGTCCTGACATCTCCCAGAGAGGAATGACGAACAGTGGTTTCCCACTGGGCAAAAACTGGTTAAATCAACATTGTTTCCACATAATTTCAACAACAACAAAAATGTAATGTGATGACGTTGAATCAACGTGGAAAACTGATTGGATTTGAAAAATGGCATCAACATAAGGGTATTTTGTCTTTCCCCCCCAATTTTTAACCTAAATCCAATGACATGATGTCATTTTTTGTTGATTTCACATTAGTTGATAACTCAACCAAATGAAAAGCAAAACTAGACGTTGAACTGACGTCAGTGCTCAGTGGGTTGTTACGCCCCGGTAAGTGCCTACTACAAGAACTACACAAGAAGTACACAGGAAGTACATAAGAACTACTACAGAGAAATAACAACAAGGCCATGTCATATCTGCAGACTCACACGCTAATCTCAAGTACTTTTAGTGAAAATACTTTCGTAGTATTTTTGGCATATAAACATTTTAAAAACGTTGCGTTCTTGCTTTGGGTGTAAAGTTATTAAAGCCATTTTTATATTGACTGTACTGTCTGTGATATCTGGGCACAACTGGGACTGAGATAAGAATCTGTGCTGAGAAAAATAAATAAATAAACGTCAACGTTTCTTTGCAATCATAGGGTTACTCCCTCTCTCCCCTTTCTTCAGAGTGCTGAAAGGATTGTATTATCACGCAACATGATAATCATCACGGTGGACTTGATGAAAACACTATACAGCCTTGTGATGTGACATTTCCTGCAACCTTTTGTGTTCCTGACCTTTATATTGCCAGGAAACCTTGATAATGATCACACAGCATTTCATATAAGAGCAAAAATGCCTGTTGTAACACAATGTGAATATAATGTATCATATGAGTTTGTATGTAATTTTAGCCTACATTGTTATTCCCAGATATACCCTAATACAGCCTCATTAACTGGCTCATTAGGAACATGTTCATTCTTTAGACAGAGGTCCATGGTCTGAAAAGCCCAGCAAGGTCAGTAACACAGTCATGTAGAGAACCAGAGCGGAAAGACAGAATGTCCCAATGACAACGCTCTGCAAGGGAAGTCTGCCGGTTAAAGCTCGGTCCAAAGCAGTCGGAATCGGGAAATCGCATTATATTTGTTTCATTAAGGAGCTGGAGTCCCGAACATAAAAATACCATGACATGATGAATGTCTGTCAGGGGCAGAGTGACATGGAGGATTTATCAGACAGGACCCGCCTCATACATCACTGCAGCCTTCAGCACCATGGACAGGGCTTTTAGAGCTCAGCCATTTGTCACAGACAAAGGAAGCTAAAATATGTCCAGAGCCCCTCCGCTCAGGTAGTGGCTCAGGTCAGACTGAGCTGAACCTTGACAGTCTGCCCCCGTCTGACGCACACAGAGGCACACACAGACTGTGCATACATGCACACAAGCAAGCAAGCACACACACAAACATACACATACACACACACACACACCTTGTGATATCTTTACCCTGGAGACATCATGAGGTGCTACTGTGGCTAAAATCTGTGTGCTCTATGTGCCCACAAGGAGAACAGTGTGTTCTTAGAAGAACAAACAGCTCGTGGGGTATTGCTCTTTTTTATCACGAACCCATGATTTGATTACATCCTTGGATGAACAAGCTCAAGACTTAACCACAAATTCATTTCTCCCCTCTGTCTAAACCTCTCTCTCTCTCTCTCTCTCTCTCTCGAAGCGGGTATGAACTCAGGTGATAGCTTTTTCCCTGTAATTGTACATTCACAGCCACCTATATGAGAGACATCGGGATTTAACTTAAATCCTACATGAAAAGAGCCACTGAGGTGCAGCCATTTAATCCACAGAGGGCGTAAAAAGAGAGAGAGTTTCTGATGAATCTTCAAATATTTTCTTTGAATCACTTTCTACTATTATAAAAAAAAATCCCCATCTGCAATGCTGAGATATTAAAGTATCTGTGCACATTGGTTTTGTTATCTATGTGTATATTTAGGTATTTCTGCCAGTTATACAGTTCCATTTAATTATGCAAGGATCATCACCACCAACGTCAAACTCCATGGTGGTAGAAGCTGTTATTAACGAGTTCTTATGTTATAACACAAATGTATATGACCTTTTAAGACAAAGGCAGTAATAACGGTGTGTTTATATTTGCTTTCTTCAATCTTTGCTTTAATTATATTTATTGCGTACACTGTGGGTTATGGAAGAGGATTTTCACAAGTATAACATTGTATTACAATTATTCATATGAATGTATAAATCTATGATGCCATGTGTAATGTAGTGGGACCGTCAGTGTGTACTACTGTGTACTACTGTGTACTATTCAGTAAAATAAGTAAGTTATCCATTGGAAGCAGTAAGGAAACTCACCTTTATCTTTCTCGGCACCTCCGTAAAAGTTACAATCTATCGGTTTCCTCTGTCCGTAGTCATTTGGGTTTAAGTCCAGCCAGCGAGTCTTCAGCAGAAAGATGACTGTATATTAGAGTTGTTATTTTGTTAATAGATCAATTTGAACACTATGTACTATAATATATATACAATATACAAAGTGCAAACCTTAAAATCATTTTTCATACCAATAATACACACATCAATATCATTGTTTGAACCATTATCTTTATTCACACCAGACGAGAGGTCAATAGCCTTGAATGGGATTATTGAATTGAATCATTTTATATAATTTCACACCATGTATAGAAAACACACACAGCTAGCTGTATATGCCAGTAGCAGGTACTATAAAAGAGGTCAAACAACTCCATAAGCTCTCCATATACTACCTTATTACAGCTACACATACCTACATAGGTCAGCCTGGGCAGCTACAGGCAACATTTCCAATAAATAGTGAAATGTCAACATTTATTTATAATCCCAGTGCAGCTATGGCACCTTAAACGTATTAAATGTAATTATTTCTCGTAGAGGTTACCTGAGTAGCCAGCAATCACAAGAACAGCCAAGTTGACATTTAACAAATTACTGTGACACAAAACTAGGAATTTTCTTCTTTGTCACATTAGAAAACCAATCTCAATCTCTTTGCCTTCTCCATTTAGCCTATATTGAAAATCAATCATTTGCATCACAGAAATCCAAAGTCAGTTTTATTGTTTGTAGATAACCAACCCAGTCCACAAACCTTGACTTGGAATATATGATAATAATATCAAATGACATAGCATTAGTCCAGACAACCTCCATTCCTGGCATGCACTGCAATGTATTTCCTGAAAAGTAGAGACATGATGTCATGGTGAATTTGCCATGGCTTGTCAATGGGAAAGTGGTCAAATGCCATTTGTCTGTATCTTTCAGTTCTGCCTGGCCTCTCCCTATCTCCATTTCCATCTAAACAACCATCTCTCCCATTTTCCTTTCTCCTACCTCCCGCTCCCTCTCAGATAAAGAGACGCTGTCTGCCCTACCCCCACACGCAGACACACAAAGACAGAAAGACACTGACACATGCACACACACACTCTCTCTCTCTCTCTCTCTCTCTCGCTCGCTCGCTCACACGCACATACTCTCCAAAAACACATCTGCAATCATCAGTCGCTTTCTTTTTACGGAGCCAAATTGATTGGAGCTCGGTTGTGAGGCTAATAGAGCGTTGATCCATAGATGAGGACTGTTATCACATTTGCATGTTTCACTTATTACCAACCTGGTCCTGCCAGTAAAGGTACCACACGTGCACACCTGGGTGTCTTTGACATTTAAATAACAAAAAGTAACATTGAAGAAAGTAAACAAAATTCCACGTCCTAGAGGTATCATAGAGCATTGTCTCATGTCAGGTAGCGTGACCCCTCTGTGCCTCCGTCTGCACTGTCGGTTGAGGGACGAGCGTTGTGTAGGAGTGACGCCACCTGTAGGAAGACAATGAAGCATAGTATCTCTTCGACATGCACAATATGACGCAAACATTATGAGACGTTATTGACAAACCCCCCCAAAAATGAAATGTGTCCTATACATCTTTCCATCGATGAGAACATCTCGTTCAAAATGATTGGAGGAAGAATATGACACCATGAGGCGGTTTTTGTGCTAATTGGCTATCCCATCCTCCCATTGCCAAATGTATAATTGGTTTCCTGATCATTGATGGATCGACTACACTCCTTTCTCATCTCTGTGCTGTTTCCTCAGCGAGCAGAGTCATGCCCGAATGCAGCTGTTATGAACAGATCAATGGCAAGCAAACCTAATGAGTTGTCCTCCACATGCATGTGCTTGCAATGATGGGGGAGAAAGAGTGAACGGGTTCAGAGCGTGTCAGCTGCAACACGATCATGATTAGAGGGCTGTGTTTTCTGAACGTTCTAGAATCCTGGCTGTCCATGGTCGTGTTCTAGATTAGAACCTGCTCTAAGAATATACCACAATTGCCATTTTCTATTTTGCTCTGTAGGAGAAATGAGATGTCTGGCCTTGATGGAACTCATCTCTCTGTGTGTTCGGCTTTCCGCGAGAGGTGGCCTCGTTCTGGTGATGCAATGATGACAGAGTAGAGATTAATTTAGGTAGATGGGGATGGAGAGAGGAAGGAAGGCTCTGGAAGCCTGTTCAATATAGGAACAGAGACAGTCAAAAGCCACATCCACATCAAATACAATGTGCTTTCCTTTAGCTGAGGTCTCACCAAAGGTCGTCATTAGGTCATTGTTACTGCTATGGGAGTAAACATTTTCTGTTTGATGACGTCCTTACTTTGTCTCTGAGTATTGATTGAATCCAGGGGTTTCATTTTATTTACAGTACATCTAATGAGCTATGAGAGGTAATTCTCTGTATGTTAACAAATTGGCTTCAAGTAGTATCCTCAAAAAATATTCTCAATATGGCATTATAATAATTATATACCGGCATGCGGAAGGAGAATTATAGTATCGTATAGTTTTTCCCATGTTAAATAAATAACATGTTGGAGATCCATGATTATACTGCTCAAGCGTATGATTTCCCCATCATTCACTAAAGCCGGAATAGCTATATTTACCACACAATTGTGTGTTGTGGAAATACTGTACATGTCAAATGGCAACCCTCAAAAGGGCAGCAACATGCATACAGTGCCTTGAAAAAGTATTCACACCTTTTGACTTTTGAAAAATGTTGTTGTGTTACAAAGTGGGATAAACATTTATTTAATTGTCATGTTTTGTTAACAATCTAAACGAAATACTCTGTATAGTGAAAGTGGAAGAAATATTCGAACATTTGTTAAAAAAATAAATGAAACGCTAATACACAGTATCTTGATTAGATAAATATTCAACCCCCCTGAGTCAATACATGTTAGAATAACCTTTGGCAGCGATTACAGCTGTGAGTCTTTCTGGGTAAGTCTCTAAGAGCTTTCCACACATGGATTGTGCAACATTTGCCCATTATTTTTTTCAAAATTCTTCAAGCTCTGTCAAATTGGTTGTTGATCATTGCTAGACAACCATTTTCAGGTCTTGCCATAGAAGCAGATTTAAGTCAAAATTGTAACTCAACCACTCAGGAATATTCACTGTCTTCTTGGTAAGAATCTCCAGTGTAGATTTGTATACGGTTATTGTCCTGCTGAAAGGTGAATTCCTCTCCCAGTGTCTGGTGGGAAGCAGACTTTAACATGTTTTCCTCTAAGATTTTGCCTGTGCTTAGCTCCATTCCGTTTCTTTTTTATCCTAAAAAACTCCCCAGTCCTTAACGATTACAAGCATACCCATAACATGATGCAACCACCACTATGCTTGAAAAAATGGAGAGTGGTAGTCAGTAATGTGTTGTACTGGATTTTCCCCAAACATAACACTTTGTATTCAGGACAAAAAGTGAATTACTTTGCAGTATTACTTCACTGCCTTGTTGCAAACAAAATGCATGTTTAGGAATATTTGTATTCTGTACAGGCTTCCTCCTTTTCAATTTGTCAATTAGATTAAGATTGTGGAGTAACTACAAGGTCGTTGATCCATCCTCAATTTTCTCCTATCACAGGCATAAAATTCTATAACTGTTTTAAAGTCACAATTGGCCTCATGGTGAAATCCCTGAGTGGTTTCTTCCCTTTCGGTTTCCTTCCTGAGTTAGGAAGGAAGTCTGTATCTTTGTAGTGACTGGGTGTATTGATACAGTATCTAAAGTGTAATTAATAACTTCACCATGCTCAAAGGGATATTCAATGTCTGTGGGATTATTTAAGTTACTCTTTAAAGATATACCATTATGGGGTATTGTGTGTAGGCCAGTGACCAAAAATCTAAATGTAATACATTTTAAATTCAGGCTGTAACACAACAAAATGTGGAAAAAGTGTGAATACTTTCTGAAGGCCCTGTACATCATTCATTATACATTTCCAACCCTATGATTTATTCTTTTGTATATTTTCTTCTGTCAAAAATAGAGCATGTGCCCAGCATGTGCTTAGAATGCTTCCATTCATGTGTTATTCTCTATTGGGGGGAATTCCAAGGCTAATTTCTTCAGCATTTTAGCATGTTTTTCTAGGGTTAGAACATGAAACCACATTTATAAAGCAAACATTATCCCGTAGGTCTAGCACAGCAGACATTTCAACTGGTTAACCGTATGTTGCAGAATTGTGATTAAGACAAACCACTGACGGACTTGACAACAGATACTCAAAACAGACATATTTTTGCCTCTAAAAATAAAAGTTCAGTATAAACATTTGTAAAATATGCCCAATAAAAACATAACCATTCCATCACATCTTTCAGCCCACTGACATAGTTAATGTTTTACATAGTTGACAAAAATTACATTTAAATGTATTTTTCTGTGTATACCATTTAAGTGGTATACACAGTAGCAATTTTGATTTTACTCAGTTGCTTTATGATTCAAAAACCTAATTAAATGTAACTTATTTGAACCAAAATTAATATTATATCGTAGTCTATCCCTCAAATGGAGTTGACAGTTTATGGTTGTGACCATGGTGATTTCAATATTGTTTGTTTAAATTAAAATGTTACAGACCATGAATTGTCTTCTGGCACTATATATAACTGGCACTATATATAATGAGGACATGAATACAGGGTCCTTGTGGTATAGCTGGCTCTGTTCATTCCTGATTCATTTAGGATTTTAGACAAATCTGACGGAGTTGACCAAATAATGCAACAACATAAATTGTTTTAACTATAGAAATAAAGGTTCCGTGCCGGACAAGGATTGTCTCAACTTTCAAGAATCCCTGAACTAATTTCCTGCTATTCTACACATTTTGCCATGAGGCTGAGAGAAAATGTTGCATCATTAAAGCTAATTTCCTGTAAGATTTCTTTTTTAAATGAATGGCTTATGATGTGTTCATATGCTTTCTTGAGGGGACTGCGGGGGGTGTGCTACGCCACCCGCAGTAAAGTAAGTCTGAGTACCAAAAATTGAAAGGGCGTAGGAATGGCGTGCCTAAGAAAGGTGTAAAATTCCTACATCTGAAACGGGCCCAATGGGGGAGTTCCACAGCCAGGTGATACAAGTTGGTATTCGACATCCATCCCTGTCTGAGGAAGTCAGGAGACGACATGGAAACCTACCACTAGGGGCAACAGTGAGCACTGTTACCTTCAAGTAGGTTTCAGTTTTGGATTGGGGGGGTGGATGGGTGTAAACATCTGCCTCTTGTGCTAAAGGTTGCATGTTTGAATCCAGCGATCAAAAGTCGTTTTTGATATTTTTGTTTTAAGCCTATCCCAAACCTTAACCTATACCTTAACCATTTGGAGTTAATGCCTAACCTTAAGATTTCGGAGTTAATGCATAAACTTAACCTTAAACACTTAGAAATGTGACTTTTGGAACAACTTCGACATTTGGTTTGAGAAACATGGATGAACGTCTAATTGCTAAATGAGACTGTGAGAGCTTGTTGGAATGCAGACTTTTCTCTGTAAGCGTACTGTATTCTGACCTTGAACTTAAGCACGAGAACAGCATGCTGTTCACCTGCTATTAGTTGGAGGTGGAGATCCAAGAAAGGAAGTTGTGGCGGAGATCCGCTGTATTCGGACCTTGAGTTAATTCCCTTCTAATTACTCCACCTTTAATTGCTATGAAACGGTGAATAAGGTGGAGCAACCTGTCAGTTCCAAGTGGAGCAACATCTACTTTCTTTTCTCTGATAGAAATAACACCACTCTCCATGCACTGCCATTTACAAATGGATAAGAGCTATTGATAATAGCTACGGGAACTAAATGAGTACGCCGTTAGGATGAGGGGATTGTAAATATATAGTGCCTTCAGAAAGTATGCATGCCGCTTCACTTATTCCACATTTTGTTGTTAGAGCCTACATTTTTTTTCTCACCCATCAGCCTTAACTGAAAATGGATTACAATACCCCATAATGCAATGTTTACAAATGTATTGAAAATTAAATACGGAAATGTCTAATTTACATAAGTATTAACACCCCTTTGCTATGACACGATACCCCATAATGACAAAGTGAAAACATGTTTTTAGAATGAAATACAGAAATATGACATTTACATAAGTATTCACACCCCTTTGCTATCACACAATAGCCCATAATGAAAAAGTGAAAACATGATTTTAGATTGTCTTGCAAATTTATAGAAAATTAAATACAGAAATATTTCATTTACAAATGTATTCACACCCCTTTGCTGTGACACTCCAAGTTTAAACTGAGCTCAGGTTCATCCAATTTCCTTTGATCATCCTTGGGATGCCACTACAACTTTGGAAGCCACTCCTGAGAAAAAGGCACATGGCAGCACACCTAGAGCTTGCAAAAAGGAAAGACTCTGAGAGCATAAAGCAAAAGATTCTGTGGACTGATGAGACAAAAATGTAACTCTTTGGTCTGAATGCAAAGTCCTATGTCTGGAGAAAACCAGGCACAGATCATCACTCATTTAACACCCTATCTACACTGAAGCATGGTGGTGGCAGCATCATGCTATGGGGATGCTTTTCAGTGGCAGGGACTGGGAGACTGGTAAGGATAGAGGGAACAATGAATGGAGCTAAATACAGGCACATCCTTGATGAGAACCTGCTTCAGAGTAAAACGACCTTAGACTGGGGGCGAAGATTTACAATCCAACAGGACAATGGCCCAAAGCCTACAGCCAAAGCAATGCTGGAATGGATTCAGAACAAGAATGTAAAAGTCCTTGAGTGGCCCAGCCAAAGCCCAGACTTGAATCCCATTGAAAATCTGTGGAAAAACTTGAAGATTGCTGTTCACTGCCACTCCCCATCCAACTTGACAGAGCTTGACAAAATCTGCAAGGAAGAATGGGAGAAAATCCTGAAATCCAGATGTGCAAAGCTGATACAGACATACAGTACCCAAGACGACTCAAAGCTGATACAGACATACAGTACCCAAGACGACTCAAAGCTGATACAGACATACAGTACCCAAGACGACTCAAAGCTGATACAGACATACAGTACCCAAGACGACTCAAACCTGTAATTGCCGCCAAAAGTGCATCTACAAAGTATTGACTTTGTGGTGGGAATACTTATGTAAATTAGATATTTCATTTTCAATACATATATGCAAAGATTTCTAAAAACATGTTTTCACATTGTCATGCGGTATTGTGTGTAGAAGGCTAAGAAAACCCCTAAATTTAATACATTTTCAATTCAGTCTGTAACACAACAAAACGTGGAATAAATCACGTGAATATTTTCTGAAGGCACTGTAAGTGACAATTGTTTTAGATCTATTTTAACTTATGATCGATCGCTGGAGACATTTACATTTACATTTAAGTCATTTAGCAGACGCTCTTATCCAGAGCGACTTACAAATTGGTGCATTCACCTATAATATCCAGTAGAACAACCACTTTACAATAGTGCATCTAAATCTTTTAAAGGGGGGGGGGGTTAGAAGGATTACTTTATCCTATCCCAGGTATTCCTTAAAGAGGTGGGGTTTCAGGTGTCTCCGGAAGGTGGTGATTGACTCCGCTGTCCTGGCATCGTGAGGGAGCTTGTTCCACCATTGGGGTGGCAGAGCAGCGAACAGTTTTGACTGGGCTGAGCGGGAACTGTGCTTCCTCAGAGGTAGGGAGGCGAGCAGGCCAGAGGTGGATGAACGCAGTGCCCTTGTTTGGGTGTAGGGCCTGATCAGAGCCTGAAGGTACGGAGGTGCCGTTCCCCTCACAGCTCCGTAGGCAAGCACCATGGTCTTGTAGCGGATGCGAGCTTCAACTGGAAGCCAGTGGAGAGAGCGGAGGAGCGGGGTGATGTGAGAGAACTTGGGAAGGTTGAACACCAGACGGGCTACACCAGACGGGCGTTCTGGATGAGTTGTAGGGGTTTGATGGCACAGGCAGGGAGCCCAGCCAACAGCGAGTTGCAGTAATCCAGACGGGAGATGACAAGTGCCTGGATTAGGACCTGCGCCGCTTCCTGTGTGAGGCAGGGTCGTACTCTGAGACAAATGTGAGACCAATCATATGGCAGCAAACTGAAGTATATCAACATATCACCTTTTCCACAGTGAAGTACATGAAATGCTGACATAACTTGGGATGAAATTTGGACTGTGCTGTGCAATTGACAGCACAGCGCCAAACCTACCGAGCTGATTTATGATTTCTAGAATGTTTTAACTCTATTCCTGGACTTTTCACTGTATTTTTTACAATTTGTACGGTATTAAATATTAGCCAGTTAGTCAGCTATACCCACATACATTTAGAACTGTCACTAATTAAAGTGTTCGTTTCCTTACATGTTGCATCATTCCATTCCATTAGTAGTTTACATTTCTTTCCTCTGTCACGTTCATGTGGTTGATCCTGCCAGTAACAGTGGATCATGTAATGCTAACGTATTGCAAGTTGCGCAATAATTTGAATCATTCTGGAACGCAGACCACACGGAGTACTTTAAAACTGGAGCCTGGAGCACGGTTCACGATGACTGGACTGTTGTCATCACCGTTCCACGATTAGTGAGGATTATTAGGGTAGATTTATAGGACTGTTCAACCCCTGTTGTACACTTTTATCACCTTCCAATATTTCAGGGATTAAACTATTTAAAATGGCAGCTTTCAGGATGAATCAAACAAGCATTTTTGATTCACCAATATATGTTGTGCGTTTTGGCTCTACAAACCAGTTTTTTGTGTTATTCATAATAACTTTCCTAAGATCCCAGTATTTTTAAATCTACCAATTGGTGATGGAAAGGAGAATATGTGTGAATTGACATGGCTTGTTTTCATTGATCCCTAATATTCTGAACCGTTCTCTCCATATACAGTATTCTAGTGAGTCTGTCAAGAAATTCCCGGATTAAAGATACACCAAATGTATTAAAGGGATGGCTTTAGATAAATGTACTGACAACACTTTGAATCGGCCCTTTGTTGACAAAAATAGATGCCTAATTGATTTTCATAGATTTCTTTGAACTTTTTCCTAAAGCTTCTCTGTGGAATCCTTTGTTCTCGTTTCATGTTAATGACATTCCGCACCATTGTTATCCATCTCTAGAATATATAAACACGGGACATTGTTCACCACATCATTCCGTTGCCTTGGTTGCTGTTTTGATGCTCGTCGACGCTGCTTCCTGGTTCAGCTTTTATGCTAATTAAACTGATCAGGAAGCTGGAACATGCTTCGTTATCAAGTCTCTCTGGTGCCCTTTGAGACTGTGTTCAGTTAGGTCTCATTGTTACATACAAATACCTATACTCTTATTGTCCATAACAGGCCCAGCCCCCCTTGTGCAATTGGGACTGAATATATGGATTCTATGCAGTTGTGACACACTGTAAGATTGTAAATGTTATATCCTTTCAGTTCATTACACGGTTCCTTGCAAACTAAAATAACAATTGCCCAAGCAAAAACAAAAAAATAAGTGTTTTATGTTCATTATCCTTTCAGCTGATTTCTTCCTCCCTTTCTCTCCAGCTGTCTCCTCTCATCCCGGAAATGACAAATCCGTCAAATTAAAGATCACTGCAAAAACGTACTGCAATTTTATATTGATGATGATTGCATTAGTTGCAATTGAAATGAGGAAGGAGAGTTAACAGCGCTCTCACTACAGTGACATGCATGGCGCCACAAAATGCTTCTCAAAGTTAATCTATACATGTTTGCAGTGTAAAAATTTAACATGATGAACAGGAATGACATTAAACTCAAGGGTGGCCGAAAACAACGAACTAAAAGCCACACATCCAATAGACCACGCCTCCTGAACATAATTTATGGATTACATTAACAAAGACTCAGCATGAAAGTCAATAAAAACCCAGCTGATGGTGAAATGAACCCATGTTTGGGTAATCAAAAAGCGTTGCCTATTGGGGGCAGGGCTTTCAGATAGTTATTTTTGGCCAACTGTGAGAGTAAATGCCATTGTTATTTCACTACTACCCCAGCAATGGGATATTCATAGGCACTTGAAAAACTCAGACTCTTGTGTATGCCTCATTAAAGCTATAAAATGATCAGTGATCAACAGTGTTGACAATAAAACAGAACAGATTAACCGGAACGACATTCACTCTCACGGGTGGCCAAAAATACATATTTGAAAGCCAGGACTCTACCAAGCCATGCCTCCAGTCTTCTGCTCTGAAACGGTGGATCATAGCTCAATAACCCAGCATCAACAATCCAACATGGCTTCTTTTTTTTTAACAACTCAACTAAATGACCCAACTGGTTCTGTCCAATATTTATCCAAATCCAGCATTTTTTACAGTGTATGTGCGTCATTTTGAGCGTTTGGGACAATAAGGTCTGCATTTTTGTCAAAATCTGCATTTCTGTCAAAATGTTGTTATTGACATAGCCATGTCCTGTTCAATGTTCTCTACCTATACAGTACTCTAAATACCCCAATTCATGTTTTTCAGTTTAAAAGAACACATGATAAAAATAACTGACACCATACAAACCAATGAGGGTTTGAAACTTTAAAGTCAATAATCATCTTTTGGCTTTTTAGTCCCAAACTCTTGATTTGTAAGACTCTCTCATTGCAGTCGAAGGAAACAGCCCTCTGATATGTCCTGTCATGTGTCCAAGAGAACATTGAGGATAACGAGGATCATCCTCTCTCTCTGAAGCCTCGGTCCATTAGCAGCTCGTCTCCCTCTCTCTAGGTGATTGGGAAACAAAGCTTCCTGAAGCATTGAGCATTTCCAGCCAATTGTGTCGGAAAAAGGTTCATTACTCGAGGCTTTGATCAACACAGTGTACACCTGCACCTGCTGGTCAAAAGAATTTAAAACAGACAGATTATTATAGATGACATCACACACGTCATAGAATGCGCAGGGTAGCCTTTTGTCTTCTACCAAAACCGATACCAAACCAATCAGGTCTTTGTTCGACAATACAAAGCTTCGGACGTCATTGAATACGTGCTTCTGATAAAGTGATACAAGCAATGGCACACTGTTTCGAAGTAAACTGCTTTGCGATTTTTGACGCTTGCCTCGGACCTCCGGTATCTCACTACCTCTCTCTTTTCCCAGGCACAGTTCCTTCCCTATATTCCATGATCTATCATACTTTTTTTCTCCCTAATTGGTAGTTACAGTCTTATCTCATCGCTGCAACTCCCATACGGACTCGGGAGAGGCGAAGGTCAAGAGCCGTGCGTCCTCCGAAACACAACCCAACCAAGCCGTACTGCTTTTTGACACAATGCCCATTTAACCCGGAAGCCAGCCGCACCAATGTGTTGGAGGAAACACCGTACACCTGGCGACTTTGTCAGCGTGCACTGCGCCCGGCCCGCCACAGGAGTAGCTAGTGCGCCATGGGACAAGGACATCCCTGCCAGCCAAACCCTCCCCTAACCCGGACGACGCTGGGCCAATTGCACACCGCCACATGGGTCTCCCGGTTGCAGCCGGCTGCAACAGAGCCTGGACTCGGACCCAGAATCTCTAGTGGCACAGCTAGTACTGCAATGCAGTGCCTTAGACCACTGCACACCTCGGGAGGCCCAGCACCACCATCATTAAAATCAAATAAGAAATTACTATTTTCATTGACTTCACTGGCCTTTGTTGGAGCTCTCTATCGCTCTATTCACAGCACAATATCCAGTGTTAAATCAACAATGACAGTGTTATTTTGCCAGCATCTATATGGGTCAACACTTTTGAGTGTTAAGGGCTCTATTCAATCTGCATCGCAGAAGTTCAGCTTTACAGCGTGATTGACATTTAAATGCAATGTACCCGCTTTAGCGGTGACTGCATTCACGGTAAACACTGCATATGTCGACTCAATCGGAAATGACCTTTACATTTTTATCTCTGAATCTCTAACCCTTTAGCTTTACAGATTAAATAGAGCCATACATTACCACTGTGCTTAGTGCTGACACTGTTACACTGTTACAAATGTATTAAAAAATGAAATAAATAAATATCTTAGATAAATAAGTATTCAGACCCTTTGCTAGGAGACTCAAAATTGAGCTCAGGTGCATCTTGTTTCCATTGACCATCCTTGAGATGTTTCTTCAACTTGATTGGAGTCCACCTGTGGTAAAGACTGGACATGATTTGGAAAGGCACACACCTGTCTATATAAGGTCTCAGGGAGGTGACCAAGAACCCGATGGTCACTGACAGAGCTCATTAGTTCCTCTGTGGATAGAACCTTCCAGAAGGACAACCATCTCTCCAGCACTCCACCAATCTGGCCTTTATGGTAGAGTGGCCAGACGAAAGCCACTCCTCAGTAAAAGGCACTTGACAGCCCGCTTGGAGTTTGCCAAAAGGCACCTAAAGGACTCTCAGACCATGAGAAACAAGATTCTCTGGTCTGATGAAACCAAGACTGAACTCTTTGGCCTGAATGCAAAGCGTCAGATCTGGAGGAAACATGGCACCATCCCTACGGTGAAGCATGGTGGTGGCAGCATCATGCTGTGGGGATGTGTTTTAGCTGCAGGGACTGGGAGCCTAGTCAGGATCGAGGGAAAGATGAACAGGGTAAAGTGCAGAGAGATCCTTGATGAAAACCTACTCCAGAGCACTCAAGACCTTAGACTGGGGTGAAGGTTCACTTTCACTTTCCAACAGGACAATTATTATAAGAAACATTATTCTAATTTAATTATAGATAGCCATTTTTCTTTTATTCCAGGATTTATCTAAATATTCCGCAAACAGAAATACACAATGGACAAAAAAACAATTTCAGTTTCTCCTCATCGCTCAGCCACATAATGGCAGGATATATCTGGTGTGCTTTCTGGAATAAGAGCAATGTATCTTGTGGTAGAAAGGGCAATAGAAGATACAATGAGTTTCATTTCTTCGAGGTTACAATAGTTACATAGTTTTACCTCTTCCATTTCACCAGAATACCGACCTGGTAATATGTTCATCAAATATTTATAATTGCTATTTATAATTGCTTCTAAAATGCATATTTTACACCAATTGACTGCACATTATAACATGTTCTGCAGGTCTTGTTCAGTTTCTGCCAAAATAATATCAGCATTTAAAAGGATACTTAGCATTTCATCATCATATCTTACTCCAATATTTAACTGATTAATTGATTTTGCCAAATAATTTATAAACATAGCAAACAAAGTCGGTGACAAGGCATCTCCTTGTTTTACACATTATTCATTAACACGTACACAAGCAATTGGTACTTTGTAAAGAGACTAGATTGCATGATAAAATTTCCCATCAACCCCTGTGTTTAACAAACTATAGGCTAAAAGATCCCTATTTACAAAATCGAAAGCTTGCTGGAAATCAATGAAACATGCAGAAGTAGGCTTTTTTTCATGTAATCTATTTCTGATTATTGTACAGACCGAGAAGATATGATCTATACAAGCTCTGGATTTACAAAAAAACTATTTTGTTCTTCCACCAGAATGTTATGATCCTCCAAAAAGATCATCAGCCTATTGTTGAGGATGGATGAATATAATTTATAGACCGTATTTAAGAATCTTATGCCTCTATAGTTCATTGGCACTCAGGTCATTTTTTGAAGATTTGGGAATGGGATTCACTATAGACTTATGCCAAATGGATGGCAGGACATCAATTAATTTAGGGGATTTTAAAACCTCATTAGGCAGTTCATCAATGCCAAATGCTTTCCCATTTTTTTGCAAAGTCAATCACCTTCTTAACTTCTGCCACAGACAGCTCCTCATTTAAGTACGGGTTACATATATAAGAGGGTTCTAACATTGTATTTTCCAGTTTACCTGAGAACAAACTAACAAACCCCTTCTCCCATTCCTTAAGTACCTGTGTAATATCAGAATTCAGCCCCCCCCATGCTCTTCCAAGACTTCCATTGGAATTGTCTTATGTTGTTTTGGTCCTAATGTGTTTATTTGGCTATGAAACGGTTGAGGATTTCTTGTCTGTATCTCCTCAAAGGTGTTGTAACTGCCCTATCTGATATCTCCGTTTGAATAGGCGCAGTCTTTCATCAAACACATGCTGTTTTTTTTATTAAATTCCATCCTAAAAGGTTCTCTTGTATTCCTAACGTTACACTGTATAAAATAAATTCTCAGCCTTGCGCATTACAGACCATAGGTCCCTTAACTCATCATTCCAATAAGGCTTGTAAACTTTCCTGGACTTGAGGGTGTATTCTTTAATTTTAGAATTTTTCCCATTTCAGAATATATAAATTCACAAAATGTTTCATACCACACATCTACATTTTACATTTTAGTCATTTAGCAGACGCTCTTATCCAGAGCAACTTACAGTAGTGAATGCATACATTTCATATAATCTCATACATTTTTTTCAAACCCACAACCCTGGTGTTGCAAACACCATGCTCTACCAACTGAGCTACAGGGAAGGCTAAATCAAATGTTGTTGCTTGGCATCTTGGCAGAGTTTCGAAGAGTTCTACCAGAGCGCTACATGCCATTTCAGAACATAGAAAGTCCATAGGCACATTTATTTTCTTACATTTAGGTCTATACGGGGTATGTATCTTTTGCCCCGAGTGAAGCACAGTAATACCCGGTTGAGAAAGTTCGTGGCCAACAGAAAATATCCTAAATAAAAGAAAATGATCAGGAAGTCTACTTTCTTCTCCAATGAAGTCAAAACATCCACATTCTTCAACCATCTGTGAAGGATGTAACACTTTAAATTCCAAACAGGTTTCTGGACAGTCATGGAAGGTCACTATATAGCGCATTACAGTTTTTCCTTAGCCAGATATGGATGTAAAGTTATCGCTTAAGGGGCATATCTGTCACGACTTCAGCCGAAGTTGGCTCCTCTCCTTGTTCGGGAGGCGTTCGGCGGTCGACGTCACCGGCTTTCTAGCCATCGCCGCTCCATTTTTCATGTATCCATTTGTTTTGTCTTGTTCCCTGCACACCTGGTTTTCATTCCCCAATCAATCTACATGTATTTATTCCTCTGTTCCCCATCATGTCTTTGTGTGGAATTGTTTGTGTTACGTGTTATTTGTTGACGCGCCAGACTGGTTTGTTTTTTCCGTGGTATTTCACGAAGATGTTTATCGTTAAAAATAATTATTGTGACTGTTTTGCGCGTTTTGCACTTTTGCCTCAATAAAGTGTGCGCCTGTTCACAAATCTCTGCTCTCCTGCAGCTGACTTCGCTACCAGTACGCACACACCTGACAATATCATTCCATTAATGATACACATTTTAGAGTCCCGAATCGGGTTTCCCCATGATGATTAGAAACATGCGATGGAATATCATCAATTGAATTGATATAGTCATCTATCCTCCCAATTCCACTGTTAAGATCCCCACATCCCCTGGGGTGGCAGGGTAGCCTAGTGGTTAGACCGTTGGGCTAGTAAGTGCAAGGTTGTAAGTTCAAATCCCCGAGCTGACAAGGTACAAATCTGTCGTTCTGCCCCTGAACAAGGCAGTTAACCCACTGTTCCTATGCCATCATTGAAAATAATAATGTGTTCTTAAACTGACTTGCCTAGTTAAATAAAGGTAAAAAAAATTGAAATAACATCTGCATATAGGTATACTTGAATTAACAGATGACTATAGAAGGAGAATGCATCTCTACCCCATGTGGACTGTTCAGGTGGCAAATAGCATGAAAACACAACAAGACAATAATCTGACTCCCCAAAAACCATTAACTCCTTCTTTGGCTTTATCAATTATTTAAATTTTATATGCTTTTATCATATCAGACTTTACACACTTTTCTATTGTGTCCAAACCATACATATGACCTTCAATATCAATAGTTTCTTGCCTGACGCAAGTGGTAGTGTTCTGTCCTCCCAGACCGTTGGCCTGGAGTAGCATTAGATATGGTTGAATAGTTGAATGGGTGGTGTTTTGTTGTGAGGGCTAATAGCTGGCAGGGTAATTTTCCTTTTTCCCCATTTTTTATTACCAGATGTTATTGTAGGTTGACCGTGACTGGCCTCACACTCCACTGCAGTAGTTGGTGGCACCTAAAAGTTGGATACGATCCACAGACACAATCTCAAAGAAGAAGAAGAGGAAGAAGAAGCAAAGAGAGGGGCATGAAGCCTTGTTCAGAATCAAAATGGATGCTACTACTAAGTGTAGTCAATTAGAGAGCGAGAGAGTAAGTCCACTCTCTGAACAGCTCGGAAACAACAAGGGCTTAAATCCACAGAGAAACACAGAGATCTTTTGATAGCCAACAGCTGAAGTACTGACTCTCTAAGTATGAAATATGTTACAAAGATATTATAATTTATTAAAAGTTTGCACAGTTATCTCTGTTTTACAATAGTTCTTGTCACTAGGGAGTCTATATATTTTTTGCAGAATGTCTCAGAAAGGACATGAATACAAGTCGAATAATTTCATTCCCACTTGATATTTGCATCCGTGCCTCGAGTGAGTGGGTAGATGAGCTTAAGTTGCCGTCTACAGTACACATGTCCAAGGATATTGCGCCATAGGGAGAACACTGTGTGTGTGTGTGTGTGTGTGTGTGTGTGTGTGTGTGTGTGTGTGTGTGTGTGTGTGTGTGTGTGTGTGTGCGCACGCATGTGTGTGTGTGCGCGCATGTGTGTGCGTGTGTGCGTGCGTGAAATCTAGAGGGAAGCAAATACAGAACAACCTACTGCCTACACAGAACAAACTAAAAACAAATCAAAATTATTCCTGTTTATGTCATCAGACATGTCGCTTTCTAAGCAGAACAAAGAACCATGCTATATTTACACCAGCACGGCAGTGTCAGAAATATTGATGACCCAAAGCAGAAATTAGCCTGGTTGTCAAAACAGAATACTGCAGACGCTAGTATCCCGCATAGCGATTCGGCATCAACAACACTCCTCATCAAGTCAGTGAAATGTGACTGCACAAGCACAAAGCTCTGAGACATTCATTTGTGGTGGATGGGTCTAAATTTAAACTAAGCACATCTGTCGTGAGTCTCACTGACATTGAAGTTTGATAAAAACATTGAGGTGTTTGAAATTCTTTACAGACTTAATTGGAATATTAGCATTTTTACAATACTTTAGTTTGGGATGTGTTTTGGATTCTGTAAGGCTTTTGTTATTGTTGGGACCATAGTTGGAATACTCTTGAGTGGGTGGCTCATTCCTGATATTCTTCAATTCTTCTATATAATGACTAGCATTTACTCATTCATCTTTTCTGTTTCCATTGATTGTTGTGAAAGTGTGGGAGGCCCAATCCAAAGTTGATCACAGACTTTTGTAAGAAACAAAAACACCAAACTCCCTTTCCTTGGCCCGCACTTCATCTGCAGAACAATTGACTGCAAAGCCCGCAACAGCACAGCACACCATCAAATAGGATAACAAAAACAACACTCAAAAGACAGGGGCGATTGACCAAGCGTTCGAAGGCGGCACTTGCTCTCCCTATCGCATTCGTTGACTCTCAGGCCGCTACGACATTTCCATTTGCACACTTCAATCGACAAAATAAAATATCCCCGTTCTACTCTCATCTCCTTAGCTCGGCGCAGCGTAATCACTTCTTTGCCACAGCACTATCACTCGTCTCCTCCTCTCCCATCCCTCCATCCCTCAGCAGGTTGGCTCATGATTGACTATGAGACATAAACTAAAGCCCCCTCCATCGGGCAGGGAGTGAGGAATACATACCACAGAGCTCAGCAGCATCTTTCTCCTTCTGGGGGTCACTTCCACAAATCACCTCGGGGAAGGACAAACTTAAACTTCTCATTCTTCATTACTCCCAGGCCCTCTCTTCCTCTTGTTCTACCTCTCTCTCTCTCTCTCTCTCTCTCTCTCCATTTCTTCCCCTTCTCTCTCCCTCGTTCTCTCTCTCTCATTCTCACTCCATTTCTTCTCGCTCTTCTCCTGCTTACTGTTCGTACCTAAACAGCTCTGTGTCGGGCATCGTCTGAGAATCATTTCCCCATCAAATTATTGACTTGGCCGCGTGCATTCTCCCCAAGTCTCAGCCATTTAATTTAGATGCAGTGTTTGACTCATCAGCATCGGGTGGGGGGTCAAACAGGTGCTTTGAGAGCGAGACCGAACGGAGGTTAATTATACAAATTGACTGGCAGGCGAGATGGGGGCGATGGGGGAAGATGATAAACCTGTGTAGCTCTATGAACCTCTGTTCCCCTCCCCCTTCCTTAATGATGTATCTCCCAAAGGAATCAGCTGATTGTGGGAGCAGATCTGTGTCTCACTAATGACACTGCTAAATGCACTGCCTCCGAGTTGTACTGTACGGAAACATGCTGAGATTTGACCAATCTGATGATGCCCTGCATCGATGGCAGTTAATCAATCGAAATCTTATTTTGGATGAGTGGAAGGAAGTTGTTTTTTCATGAGCTTTTCCCTAATAGAATAACACAGGCCGGGGCTCGTATCACAAGGGACTAATCGGAACAAGGTGATTGAGTCTTCTGTAAATGTAGTTGAATCCTGAGCATGTTTGTTTTTTAGTTTGTGTATTTTTCATGTAATAACTATGAAGTCCCATCAGTAAGAACATGTACTGAAATGGTACTTACAATGAAGTCAGATGCTCCCTCTACCTATTATAAACATTCCCTCGACAACAACAAGGACATGTAGTACAGTAGCGTAGTCCTATGTTTTCAAGCCAAAACGAAGAAGTACTGTAGATGGCAATGCTACAAGGCCTCAAGGACATGATGAGCGCATCAGCTCAGCCATCTGACAGAGAGAGATAAAGAGAGAGAGAGAGAGGCCCGGGCTGGGCCTGGGAGAAAACAGATGGACAGATGAATGGTGGTCAGATGTCACCCACACTGACTTCTCTCCTCTCTAGCTGACTGATGATGCTGATGTCTGCCATGTTTGGCAGGTCACTCACACAGATGGTGTGTACCTGGCCGTCCCACTGCCTCCTGGTCGGACGTGAGATCCCGTGCAGGGCCTGACACACCAGCAACTCGAGCATCTTCAGGATTTGGGAGCTCGAGCGGATGAAGCCTTTGACTTGGATTAGCAATAGGGCCATTCTCAGCGACTACAAATCGTTGGTGGTTGGTGCACGAGTCGATGACTAAATGGCTTTGACAGTCAGAAAATATTTAGTAAAATAGCTCATTAATGAAATGCATTCCATTGCATATTTTCTTATGTGATTTTCTTTTTATAAAACAGTTGGATATAAAGTATGTAAAAAAAAACTACTCTGTTTGTCAATCTATCACAACCCAGCTAATTTTCTGGGACAACAAACAGCTATGACAATCAAGGACTGCATGGCATTATCCTCTCTATAATGGAAATCTCATTCCATTGATATAACAACACAGAGGGAGTGTTCATTGTGTTGGCTGATTTAAACTTGTTGGTATGCAACAAATACAGTAAACAATGAATAGACTTGGCCATGATTGACCTTTGTTAGATAGATTTTTGGCAGGGGCTTCTGGTTTCTGGTTCTGGCTCTAGGTCTCTGGCTGGGTGTCTCTTTGTGTGTCTCTACAGCAGAGGCCAGAGAGCTCTGGACGCTTATAAAACAAACAAGGGAATATGCTGATATTCTGAACAGAGCGGTCATAATGACCCAATTTGGGTTGCACATCAACACAGTACATCAGAGAGCTATAGCTACTCACAGACAGAATGGTTTCCCCCACAGATAACCATGACCAAAGGAGTACATTTGAATAGTACAGAACGCCAACAGTAATGACGTTGCAAAAATACAGACAGAGACATCAGAGTGAGAAAAAAAACATTGATGTGTCATTTAATAGTCTGTGAAAGCTGCTGTACAGAAAAAAAAAATGTATGAAATGTATGAAATTGTATGAAATGTATGCATTCACTACTGTAAGTCACTCTGGATAAGAGCGTCTGCTAAATGACTAAAATGTAAATGTAATGTAAAATGTTAATTTAGCTTTTGTTGTTCTACTGATTGTGTTGTCAGTGTTTTTAGATTTTTGGGCTGGATACGCATTCTTACCAAAGGGAATACTAGTGTAACACACACACAGATAGAGTTCAAATGCAGTACAATATTTGAATGACCCAAGTGAATGCTCTGCACATACTTACTGTACTGTAAGCTGCTCTGCACATACTTACTGTACTGTAAGCTGCTCTGCACATACTTACTGTACTGTAAGCTGCTCTGCACATACTTACTGTACTGTAAGCTGCTCTGCACATACTTACTGTACTGTAAGCTGCTCTGCACATACTTACTGTACTGTAAGCTGCTCTGCACATACTTACTGTACTGTATGCTGCTCTGCACATACTATACTGTAAGCTGCTCTGCACATACTTACTGTACTGTAAGCTGCTCTGCACATACTTACTGTACTGTAAGCTGCTCTGCACATACTTACTGTACTGTAAGCTGCTCTGCACATACTTACTGTACTGTAAGCTGCTCTGCACATACTTACTGTACTGTAAGCTGCTCTGCACATACTTACTGTACTGTAAGCTGCTCTGCACATACTATACTGTAAGCTGCTCTGCACATACTTACTGAACTGTAAGCTGCTCTGCACATACTATACTGTAAGCTGCTCTGCACATACTTACTGTACTGTAAGCTGCTCTTCACATACTTACTGTACTGTAAGCTGCTCTGCACATACTATACTGTATGCTGCTCTGCACATACTATACTGTAAGCTGCTCTGCACATACTTACTGTACTGTAAGCTGCTCTGCACATACTTACTGAACTGTAAGCTGCTCTTCACATACTTACTGTACTGTAAGCTGCTCTGCACATACTTACTGTACTGTAAGCTGCTCTGCACATACTTACTGTACTGTAAGCTGCTCTTCACATACTTACTGTACTGTAAGCTGCTCTGCACATACTTACTGTACTGTAAGCTGCTCTTCACATACTTACTGTACTGTAAGCTGCTCTGCACATACTTACTGTACTGTAAGCTGCTCTTCACATACTTACTGTACTGTAAGCTGCTCTGCACATACTTACTGTACTGTAAGCTGCTCTGCACATACTTACTGAACTGTAAGCTGCTCTGCACATACTTACTGTACTGTAAGCTGCTCTGCACATACTTACTGTACTGTAAGCTGCTCTTCACATACTTACTGAACTGTAAGCTGCTCTGCACATACTTACTGTACTGTAAGCTGCTCTTCACATACTTACTGTACTGTAAGCTGCTCTGCACATACTTACTGAACTGTAAGCTGCTCTGCACATACTTACTGTACTGTAAGCTGCTCTGCACATACTTACTGTACTGTAAGCTCGGAATAAGGCTAAACCTTGTAGAGTGGAAAATAAAACAGTATCGACGCACTACTTTTAAAATCCTCCAAACTGTTCAGAGAACCGAGAGAGAACCGCTAACAGATAATAATGAGGGCTCTTATGAAATCATCCCGTGGACTTACGAACGTAGCCCTTAGAAACACACAGCTACTGTAGCTAACCCTTGGGCTGCCTTCATGTCTACCAAATGGGTAATGCTGCAAGATTACAGACAAAGAGTTGCCTAATTAGACCCGAATCTCCTTGATTTGCCAGCAACGCTTAAAGGGAGTGGTTTGTTTAGCTGATCTAGGTCCAGTCTTACAGAGCTCTGAGCACATGAGTAAAAGCCACTCTAGACCGAAGGCGACAGTAGCAGAATAAGGATAAGGATGAACCCCTCGAGCTAGAGAACATTGCGCTGCTCATGGTGTTGTTATTATTCTCAGCAAAGTTATTATGGCCCAAGAAGAGGTAAAGAGGAGGGTAAAGCAGCTTGAAGAGAACTATAAGTTCATTACTTTATGGGAGAGGAAATGCTAACGAGTTGAGGGAGAATGAAAGGGTAGAAATACCAATAGGGTATGTTGCCGATTGTTGAAAAAGGTCCTTTAAATTGTACAAAGTTGGTTCCATTGTCAAGACATTTTAGAATAAATAACCAGACTACTAAAAAATGGCCGTCTCGAGAAAGAGTATTCCCACTGGGTACAGACGTCATTTCAACCTTGTCACGTTGACATATTCGGGAGACAGACGAAGGAATGCGTAATATATTTTTTTATTTCGCCCAAATTATGGCGCGCCGTGTAAGGGCACGGGGACGAAGACCAAACAAACACGTAACAAAAACACAGGGTTGAAACCCAAACAGAAGAGCGAGGAGAACCTTGAATAAATACACACACGCATAATGATTACCACGTGGGACGAGACCCGTAATCCTCTGGCAATCCACAAGGGCACGAAAGCCAAAACACACATCCCAGGTACTCACACGCACCAACGGACATTGTAACAATAATAGACAGCACTATGGTGAACAAAGGGCACATATATACAAATACAATCAGTGGGAATAGGGGCCAGGTGTGCGCAATGAAAGTTCCAGAGGGATCCGTGACAAACCTCTAGTTTTGATTTACATTTGAATGAGTTGTCAACTAACGTGAATTCAACGTGAAATCAACAAGAGTTTGAAGCGTGTCATAAAAGTTGGCAGAATTTCATAATTTCCTTTTCCTTTTTTGTAAATCCAATCAGATTTCCATGTTGATTCAACGTCATCACATCGACTTATTAAATGTTTTATGATGCGGAAACAACATTGACTTAACCAGTTTGTGCTCAGCGGGCTGGTTCTTTGTTTGACATGATACACAAGGAGAGAAAAAACAAGGAGGAGGACGCATCAAGTCTCGAAATGGTATGGTTCCGTCAACTGATGGAATTCAATAGGACTCATCAACCTTTTTGTCTAGCAGCCTAGAAAAATCAATGGGGTTTGGGCTATAGAGGAATGGTAGTAGTTAAACACTCCAGGAATCAATAGTGCAATAATCGTATTTGGAAAATGTTCACAATGAGTACATGTGATGTGTGATGCTACGCAGGATATACGTTCCTTGGTATTGACACATTGAAACAGTCTCAAAGGCATGCGAAAGCTCTGGGAGAAGATTAAATGAAGTACATTGATAAATCCAGTATTGGGGCTCCCGAGTGGTGCAGCGGTCTAAGGCACTGCATCTCAGTGCTAGAGGTGTCACTACAGACCCTGGTTCAATCCCAGGCTGTATCACAACCAGCCGTGATTCGGAAGTCCCGTAGGGCGGCGCACAATTGTCCGGGTTAGATTAGGGTTTAGCCGGGGTAGGCTGTCATTGTCAATAAGAATGTGTCCTTATCTGACTTGCCTAGTTAATTAAAGGTTAAATAAAATCAACTAAACCAGTGGTAACCATAACAACAACTCTTTCCATGAACTTTAAATGAACCCAAACATGCAATTGAGAAAGTATTGTCGGAAATCCTGACACAATTCAGAGTCATTTAAAGTCGACTGTTTGGTGCAGTCACCACAGAACAGCTTGTACTCATTAATTATATGCGAAACCATACATTCAAGATCCCTGTCTTTGTCTTTGTCAGTCGTTGCGCTATGCAGAGACCCAGCATCATATTCGATGAAGAGACAAACAAAGGGAATAATTGCCTATGATGGAAACACTGTTTATTATGCACATAAACATGTCGCACGGCACATGGATTATGGATGAAGATTACCAAACTCTGTCACAGTGTGTGTGTAACAGAGATAAGAAAGTGCTATAAGCTCACTACACCGTTAGCTTGAAATGTCGCCAATAGTGCTATGGAATTGAATCAAGCGGGCGGTCATACGTTAGCAAGGCAGCGGGCCCCGGGTTCGAGCCATGGCACTGACAGTTTACCTTGAGTTGTACTCAGAGAGGGAGGAAGCTAATACTACTACGCTAGCACACTGTTTTATGTGCAGAGCAGTTTAACAGCATTTGTTACATTAACAACAGGCGTGAGAAGTGTAAACACAAGACAGGATGCGGTAGTGCTGTCATGACAACTGTAGTGTATTACGGCTCAGGCTAATAAAATGGCTGGGTCTATGATACATAATACACTGAATAGGTAATTCTTTATTTTACTGTCCTTTACTCTTAGTGACAGAAGGTGCTGTACGACAATTGTGGTCCATCTGAGAAATCTGCAGAGGGCTGTTCAATTCAGGCAGCACCTCAAGGCGTAACATTTCCTCATGTTGGTACAGTACGTCATCATTCAAGCTGCCTGCCACATAAACAAACTACCTCAATGTGACTTCCTCAATAGCGGATCCCCTTTGCCTTTTACATTTCAAGCCTTTCTTCACCTCCATCCCTTCAACAGCCCGTCTGTTGTTCTATGAGGAGTGTTCATTTCACCTGCTCCCTCCCTTCCTCTCCTCCTCCACTCCATTTAATTGTTCACTTCTGTCTAGCCTTTCTGTTTTTCTCAAGGCCCCGCTACTACTGTTCATCAAACTGAGAAAGAACTACCTCTCGTCTCTTGCTTATCTTCCCTCACCACTCTCCATCATATCACACCCTTTCATCCATCTTCCTCTTTTCCTCTGCCCATCCTCCCCCCATCACGAGGGCGCCTGGCAGAATCTGTCTTTATCCCGGACAGCACTGGTGTCAGGGCATGTTTCCCTTCTCTTGAAACAGGCTACAAGTGCTAGCAGGACAGAGAGTGTGAAATAGAGGGTGTGTGCTATAGAAAGAGAGAGAAAGAGAGTGTGTGTGTGTGTGTGTGTGTGTGTGTGTGTGTGTCTGTGTCTGTGTCTGTGTCTGTGTCTGTGTGTCTGTGTGAGAGAGAGAGAGAGAGAGAAAGAGTGTGTGTGTGTCTGTGTGTCTGTGTGTGAGAGAGTGAGAGAGAGAGAGAGAGAGAGAGAGAGAGAGAGAGAGAGAGAGAGAGAGAGAGAGAGAGAGAGAGAGAGTGGCGTGTATTCATGGATGCCAAGGGAAGCCAGGCTTCACCAAATATTTGAAATATAAAATCATGCGAGAGATGGAAACAGTGCCCCTCTGTCTCAGTATGTGTAGTCCATGCACCTGATGCTGTCTGGAACAAAAGAGACATATTGCCACCGTAGCATTTGATTGATTGATGACAACAAGCATTTGGCCTCCCTTGATAAAAAAAAAGTATAAAATAATTTGCCAATACCTCCCGAGTGGCGCAGCGGTCTAAGGTACTGCATTGCAGTGTTGCGGTGTCACTAGAGCCTGGGGTTCGATCCCAGGCTTTGTCACAACCGGCCGTGACCAGGAGTCCCATTGGGCGGCGCACAATTGGCCCAGCGTCGTCCGGGTTAGGGGAGGGTTTGGCCTGGTGGGCTTTACATGGCTCATCGCAGGCTGATTTTGGTCGTCAGTTCCTAATTGATGCAGCTGGCTTCCGGGTTTAGCGAGCGGGTGTTTAAGAAGTGCGGTTTGGAGGGTCATGTTTCGGAAGACGCATGACTTGACCTTCGCCTCTCCCGAGCTCGTTGGTGAGTTGCAGCGATAAGACTGGATTGTAATTGGATATCACGAAATTGGGGAGAAAAAGGGGCTCAACTGTGGCTTGTCCTGGTGTAGCAAAACAGACCCCAAGGGAAGCCAGTTTGGATTTGGCTTCACACCAATCCAATCACATCCTAAGCAAAACATCATCATTGTCAGAAAAACGTGTCTGTTTCTGGTCTGCTTGTGTTGATGTAGCTAGCTTGCTATATCAGCCCTTTCCTAAGCCATGGATGGAGACGGGGATTTGGACTTGTGGTTTTTGACTTAATTCTCATTACAAACCAATGATTATTGAGGTGATTTTGATCTAACTATAAATTCATACATTGTGCCATTGACTTGAGACCATCGAAGTTCAATATCTAGCCTAGATGTATCTTAGTAGGCTCACATTAACTAGCTAGTTAAACTTCGCTGGTTCATTGTTGTCCAGGCGAGGAAGTTAGGCTAGTAAGCGTTTTAGCTTGGTAGCCAATAACAACAGTAAAAGAGTACTGTATGACAGAGCCTTAGAACGTTTTGCCAACATGAAAGAGAGGAGGATGGCATTGGCTTTCAACTAGTCTAGTAAGGTGAGTCCAAAAATAATAATTACACACACACACACACACACACACACACACACACACACAGAGAGAGAGAGAGAGAGAGAGAGAGAGAGACAGAAATCAGTACCATGGACCATTGATTTGATGTCACATATTTATTGTATATCACTGGGGCGTATCAACAAATGGGTTATAAAGCAAACAACACAATTATCACAACATAGGTTGTAATGTGGCATTTCTACTGGCTTGGCTTCCTCAATATTCCTCAATATACCCACGCACCGCTACTGGAGAGATACAGAGAGAGAGAGAGATAAATCAATGTATAAATCAATGTATACTGGCAATACGTGCAGCATTAAAATTGGTAAGAAAAGGACAGAATTCTTTAACCAGGGGCGGGGCCTTCGTCAGGGTTGCAATCTGAGCCCTGCACTCTTCAATATTTACATTAACGAATTGGCCACTATTCTAGAAAAATCCTCAGCCCCTGGTGTTAGTCTCCACAATTCAGAAGTTAAATGCCTACTCTTCGCAGATGACCTATGCCTGCTGTCACCCACAGCACCTGGCCTACAGCAGAGCCTGGACCTGCTAGAGCAGTACTGCCAGACCTGGGCCCTGGCAGTAAACCCCAAAAAGACTAAAATAATGATTTTCCAGAGAAGATCCAGATCTCAGGGAATTAGACCAAAGTTCTCAATTGGTACAAAATATATAGAGTACTGTACACACTACAATTACTTAGGTTTAAAAATAAGCTCAACTGGACACCTTAATGAGGCAGTGAATGAACTGAGAGAGAAAGCACGCAGGGCATTCTACGCCATTAAAAAGCAAATTCAAATTGAAATACCTATTAAAATTTGGCTAAAACTAATTGAATATGTCATTGAACCAATTGCACTTTATGGCAGCGAGGTGTGGGGTCCACTTGCAAAACAAGATTTCATCAAATGGGACAAACACCCCATTGAAACCCTACATGCAGAGTTCTGTAAGATTCTCCTACGTGTCCAAAGGAAAACTACAAACAATGCATGCAGGGCAGAATTAGGCCAATATCCACTAATAA